>NC_092768.1:58575192-58875192 GCF_047496795.1 Chiloscyllium punctatum
TTAACATCCTTCTCATACAATGGCACTACGTTAGTCAACCTCCAGTCTTCCAGCACCACACCTGTGACTATCCATACTATGAATATCTCAGCAAGAGGCCCAGCAATCAGTTCTCTAGCTTCCCACAGAGTTCTAGGGTACACCTGATCAGGTCCTGGGGATTTTTCCACCTTTACCCGTTTCAAGACAACCAGCACTTCCTCCTCTGTAATATCGACATTTTGCAAGGTGTCACCATCTATTTCTCTACATTTTATATCTTCCATATCCTTTTCCACCGTAAATACTGATGCACAATACTCCTTTAGTATCTGCCACATACTTCCTGTGCTAGTAAAAATATTCTGTTGTGTTGGATGTCTGAAAAACGTCCGGGTCTGTTGTGTCATCATAAGCTCGTCATGGGGAATATCCCTTTGGACATTCTCACAAATATAGTGCACCGAAAAGCAGAGATTTATATAAGTTATGGCAACCCTTTTTGGATTACCGCGATACAGGCTGATCTGACAATCTAAACAGGGCTTTTGTATAGCCATGACGATATTGTCTAATGAACCACATATTAAAAATTGTGAATGTATGAATGTGTATCAGTTCATGCTCTCGAAGAACGAGAGCTATCACTTTGTTATGCTGAACCATATTATTTATTGATTATTTATTGTTTATTTTTGTTTTTCTTCTGTCCGTTTAGAGACTTTAACTTATTTTGTATATACATGCACATGGGTGTAATTTTGTTCAGTTATTTGAGTTGTTTTGTTATTGGTTTAATATAAATAATAAAATATCTTTTTCAATAAAATAAATGTTAAAAAATTCAAATGCAAACATTGATAGATTAGAGTCCCAAATAACTCTTTTTTAGAGAGATCACTCATGCTTTACATTGAAGGTCCCAACATGGGTGATGGGGTGAGGTTGAGAGAGCATCCCCTTCATGGTAACCTCTGTCGGTGTGGGGAATTGAACCTGCGCTGGTGGCCTCCCTCTGCATCACAAACCAACCATCCAGCCAACTGAGCGGGAGACTGTGTAACTGTTACACACAGAATCAGTCACAGACAAAGGGCAAGAGAAATTTTAATGACAAGGGAAAAGGTGTATTTCAGACAAAAACGTTCTCTGCTAGAGATCATATTTTATAATGAGGCAAGTGTTTGGAAGCTGTCTTTGGCTGAATACAATAAGGTGAGACCAGTGAAATAACCAGAATGACTAATTGTGATTGGATATCGATAAGCATAAAATAAGTGCATGTTTTTGATTGGTCTGTGGAAAGCATGCTGACTGTTGTATGAATTTATAAATCAGATGAAATATATTGTAAGCAGAGTCCGTCCCCATGGGAAATGCCTTCTGAACACATGCTAGAAGAAACCCGGGGTATGAAGTGTCTGAGAATCGAATGCTCAGTAACAGGAACCTGGGGGTTGAATGACTAAAAGTTCCTGTAACATGGAGCTGAGAAAACCATCAGATCACCCCCAAACGTATTGAATGTTGGAGCATGTTTGAAGTACTGAATGGCCTCATGATGGATTTTAATTGTGTGTGATTTGAGAAACGTACATCTCTACTCCATCCTCTTACATGTTACACACTGGGGCACAGCCGTTTTCCTGAAACTGGGAATAAGTTGGAACAATACCTGGAAAATTCCATAATTGGCATTCCCAGGACTATTCTATAACTATGTGGGTGGCATTAGAAAGGCAAGAGAGAAAGAGAGGGAAGGTGCTGTATGCAGTAGTGAGATTGGTGGAGCATGAGCCTTGTTCGGGGGTCGGTGCTAGAACAGATATACAGTGAGTGTGAGGGAGCAGAGAGAACACGGTGACCCTTAACCCTCCAGAGTGGGGAAGGTTATTGATGCTTTTCCTGTATTGCTGGACATTTCTTCAGACCGTAGATACTGCACTGAGGTAGGTGGAGAGAGCAGACCATGCTCGGTGGGTCTGGTAGTGTGGCCCCCTCTGGGAAGAGAATGGTCCCCTTTTGTACTTGCCCATCCACCAGGATCTCCATGTTGCTGTCGACAAACCGTGGTGTAATTTCCCCTTCGCTGCCATGTTTGGGGAAAATGTGCAGGGCAGCTCCAAAGTGAGAAAGCGCAACCGTGTGCCCATCGGCCTTTTCAAGATGGCACCAGTGTCAGTGATCACAGAATATCCAGGGGCATCCAGGCGATTGTGAGTACCTCCAGTCATGATGGGTGGCAGAATCGGGCTGGCATTGTATGAGAGGGACACTATGGAGTGGGGTGGCTAGTTAATGAGATGAGTTTGGTAAGACAGCACCAGGAAACTAGCTCGGCCTCGTGCAGACAACCCCTCTGTCACACCAAATTTAAATGTCACTGCGACAGTTTTTTGTTAGATTCAGCCCAGTGAGGCGAAGACTCTGCTGTCCTCACTCCCAGTTACAAAGCTGCAGAACAAATGCTCATCCAAAACTCTCCATCGCCTGAACTCACAGCAATATCCCATTCACTCATAATTCTTCATAATCCTGACCCGTGTTGCATGATACTATCGAAATGTCTTCATTTCAGCATTCTGAAACCTGTGAACATATGCTTCCATGACATTTTTTCTCAATCTCCCCCTCTCTGTCTCCACTCCAAAACACACTCACTTACAGTCATACTGCACGAGACTGACAGTATAACTGACCATTTGGCCCAGCTGGTCCATGCCAACCAAAGTGTCCATCCACATTCATCCCATTTCCCAGTCCTTGCTCTGTATCCCTCTAATCCTTTCCTATCTGTGTATTGTCCAAATGCCTTTTCAATGTTGTTATTGTACCCACCTCAACCAATTCCACTGGCAGCTCAGTCCATACACATACCACACTCTGTGTAAAACATTTGCCCCTCAGGTTCCTTTTTATTTATGTTTTCCTTTCCAAACATTCATGGGTGTCCTCTAGTCCTCGATTCACCAAACTTGGGAACAAGTTTGAAGTATTCACCCCATGCACGCCTCTCATAATTTTATAAGAGTTACACTTCTATAAGAACCCTCTCAGTTTCCTACGCTGTACAGAAATAAGTTCTAACCTGTCCAACCTCTGTCTATAACTTAGAGCCTTTAGCCCAGGAAACATTTTTGTAAATTTCTTCTCCACTCTTTCTCGTTCAATAATATCCTTTCCAGAGCAAGAAGAACAAAACTGAACACAATACTCTAACTGCAGCCATAACAACATCCTGTACAACTGCAACATAACTTCCCAAATTCTAAACTCAACGTGCTGATGAATGCCAATGTGCCAATAGCCTTCTTCACTGTCCTGTGTATCTGTGTCTCAACTTTCAGACAACTGTGCACCTGATCTCCAATGTCCTTTTGTTCCACTACACGTCTTAAGACCTTCTCATTCATCACTAAACTCCGACCTGGATTTGACTTTCCAAAATGCAAGAATTCACACTTATCTATATTGAACGCCATTTGCTATTTCTCAGCCCACTTCCTCAGCTGATCAACGTACTACTGCAATTTCTGATAACGTTCCTCACTGTAAATTATGTCTCCTAATTTAAGTCATCTGCAAACTTACTAACCTTGCGCTGTGCACTCTGATCCAAATCACTGAATATAGATAACAAACAGCAATGGGCCCAGGACCAACCACTGAGGCACTCCGCTAGTCACAGGCCTCCATTCCGACACGCATACCTCCACCATAGTCATTTGCTCCATAAAGTCCAGCCAATTGTGTTGCCAATTTGCCAGTTTACATTGCAGTCCATGCGATCTAACCTTCCAGAGCGGCGTACCATGTAGAACCTTATCAAAGGCCATACTCCAATTCACATAGACTACGTCCACCATCCTGCCCTTGTCAACCTTTCTGGTCACTTTCTCAAAACTTTCACAAATGTGTAAGGCATGATCTGCCACGCACAAATCTATGCTGACTGCTCAAAGTCAGACTCTGTATTTCCAAATGCATGCATATCTTCTATCTCAGAACCTTCTCAAGTGGTTTACCGAAAACAGATGTGAAGCTTACTGGTCTATATTTCCCAGGCTTTTCTTTGCAGCACTTCTTGAATTAGGGCACATTTGTTACCGCCCAGTCTTCCGAGTCCTTGACCCCTGAACTGTCTTCTTTCGCCTCTTGCAGTGCTCTTGGATATGTCTGGACAGGACCAAGAGATTTATCTGACCTTAAGCATTCTAATATATCCATTAGTACCATTAGTGTTATGGACTGTATCAAGGAATGACAATTAACGTCCCAAAGGTCACAGGTCTTCATGTCTTTCTTCATGATAAACACAGAGGGGGAATTGAGGAACTCACCCATCTCTCGAGGTTTTAAACATGCATGCCCATTTTGGATTGTAAGACGTCCTATTCTCTCTCTGGTTGTTCTTTTTCTTTACTATACTGAATTTGGATTCTCACCAATTTGCTCAGCCAAGGCGAACTTATACCCTCTTTTCGCCTTGCTGATTTCCTTCTTCAGTACCTGTGCACCTCCAGGGATTCCCTTGGTCCCAGCTGCCTGTACCTGAGCCACGCTTCCTTTTTTTGCTGGTCAGAGCCTCAATATCTCTTGTCATCCAGGGTTCTCTCTTCCAACCTCACTTTCCCTTCACCCTCACAGGAACATATAGACATTGAACTCGAACTATCTCACTTTTGAAGCTCTCCCACCTGCCCGGGATCCTTTTACTGGAAACAAAGTGCTCCAATCATCCCCTGCAATCCTCTGTCTAATTTCAACAAAATACGCCTTGCCCCAACTTAGAACTTGAATCCGTAGACAAATTTTGTCCGTACCATAATTATTTTAAAATTAATACAGCTCTAGTCACTTTTCCCAAAATTCTCCCCCACTTTATCTCCGTCACCTATCCTACCCTATTTCCCAAATGTTGGTTGAGTTTGTCCCTTCCCCAGTAGGACTCTCTATATATTGCTTGTTGAAGCTTTACTGAACACACTTAATAAATTACCTTCTATCTAAGTTCTTAACCCTCTGGAAGTCCCAGTCTATGTTAGGAAAATTAAAATAACCTATTATGAAAACACTATTGCTCCTGCAATCCAGCCAGTCTCGCTGTATATTTGTTCCTCTAATTCCCGTTGATTATTCAGAGGCTTATAGCGCAATCACTATAATTTCACCATCCCGCTCTTACTTCTTTGCCAAGTTCACAAAAACTCATTGGATGTTATCTCAGTTATTTCAACTTTAAATACTAAAGTGATATGAGCCTTAATCAGAACTATTGGTGTTTAAATTGTTTCCATTTACATCTCTTCCTTGCAGTGACTTTCACATTCGCAGTACCACTTGTCAAGGCACAGTGGAGTTTTGGAGCTGCAAATGGATGGGAGCTGTCAGTTCCAAAATTGGCTGCAAGTTTCCCCACACTGAGCTGCGTTCTAACACAGTGTTACCAAACAATGCAACAGCCTGGGTTTATATATGAATGAACCAGTGCGGACTGCACAGCCCCCTACGCTGGACATTTACCCCAGGATTAAAGATCAAGTATTGGTGTGGGCTGCACAGAGTTTCACTCTGAACATTGCTGGGTTGCATTCAGCTGTACACTAGCCGGATCTACACAGTGCTCCATCCTGAATATGTAATGGATGGGCTGGTTATGCGAGTTGGATTGCGAATGTGAGAGTACGAAACATCTGACAATACCTTTATTTTGTGTTTTCATTCTTGTGACTGGACCCCTCAAATCCTGACTTATACTGTTAGACCCGACCTTCTGGATGAGTCATGGTGACTGTTGTTGCAGCATCTGAGTCTGCAACATGACCAACAAATGGAGCAGAGGCTGCAGAGAGGGGAGTCTCCGTAAAATGGAATGAGGGAATCACAATCAGATCAGACGTGGTCTTTGTGAATGGTGGGGCAGGATTGAATGGACCACTAATGCAACTTATTCATATATTTCTGTTTGTTCCAAGCAAACTCCCCTTCTCTCCCAGTGTCCCATACTGGTGGGGAGTGAGTCACCTCCTCCTGTTCCTGCGTAACAGGATGCTGGGGCCTCACTAACCTCCAGATTTCTCTGTGCCC
Source organism: Chiloscyllium punctatum (assembly GCF_047496795.1). Classification (NCBI taxonomy): domain Eukaryota; kingdom Metazoa; phylum Chordata; class Chondrichthyes; order Orectolobiformes; family Hemiscylliidae; genus Chiloscyllium; species Chiloscyllium punctatum. The sequence goes on from NC_092768.1 coordinate 58,581,259, forward strand.
CAGTTTCCAGCTCTGAGTGACTCCCTCCTCTCTCTGTGTCCCAGTCTCAAACAGTTGAATGACTGCCTCCTGTTACTGTGTCCCAAACTTGAGCAACTGAGTGACTACCTCCTGATCCAAGGTTTGCGATAGTAGATGTCCTCCTCCTGCTACTAGCTAACAGGCTCCAATAGTTCTGTGCTCACCTGCTGCTCCTGTGGAATGGAGTTGCGTGCCTTAATGGACTCTTCACATTCCTTACAGCATCTCTTGACTAAAACACCATGAAAATGTGAAGATGTATTTTTGTAATTTACTCTCAGCAATTGAGCAAACAAGCTGACTGACAGAATTCGGAAGCTGAATAGCCTCCTCCTGTTCCTGTGTCATAAACTCAAGTGGCAATAGAGTCTCAGAGATTCACAGCACGGAAAAATACCTTTCGGTCTGATCGTCCATATCGACCAAATATCCTAAATAAATCTCGTCCCCCTTGCCAGCACTTGGCCCATCTCCCTCTAAACCCTTCCCATGCATGTATCCATCCAAATGCCTTTTAAATGGTGTAACTGTACCTGCCTCCACCACCTCTTTTGACTGATCAATCCATACACACAGCAGTCTCTGTGTGAAAATGCTGTCCCTCATGTTCCTTTTTAAATCTTTCCCCTCTCACCTTAAACTTTGTCTTCTAATTTTGGATTCGCCTATAATGGGTAAAAGACGTTGACTGTTTACCTTATCTATGCCCCTCACGATTTTATAAACCTCTTTAACGTCGCCCCTCAGCCTCAACACTTGAAAATAGTCCCAGCCTATTCAACTCTCCCTGTAAATCTAACTCTCCAACACCTGCAACATTCTTTTAAATCTCTTCTGCACCGTTTCAAGTTTGACAACATCTTTCCGACAGCAGGGAGACGGGAATTAAAGGCAATATTACAAAAGTGGATAAACCAATGTCCCATTCAGGTGCAACATGTCATGCAAACGCTTAGACTCAAAGCACGCACCAATAATGGAAAGATCACCAAGTGCCTTCTTCACTGCGCTGTCTACCTGTGACGGCAATTTTAAGGAATGGAGAACCTGCCCCACAAGGTGACACAGTAGCTCAGTGACTCGCATTGCTGCTTCAGAGCGCAGCGATCTGGGTTTAATTCCACCCTTGAATGACGGCCTGTGTGGAGTTTGCACATTTTCCCCGTGTCTGCATGAGTTTCCTCCGGATGTTATGTTTTCCTCAGACAGTATAAAGATATACAGATAAGGGTAGATTGGTCATGCTAAATTGCGTAAAGTACCCAGGGATGTGTAGGCGAGGTGGATTAGTTATGGGAAATGCAGACTCAGAGGGATAGGGTAGGGGTTTGTCCAGTGGGATACTGTTAAGAGGTTCGGTGTGGCCTCGATGGGCCGAATAGCCTGCTTCCTCACTGTAGGGATTCGATAACTTCTATGGAATTCTCCTTGATTGGCAGCTAACGACGGGACCCTACCGACATGTCTTGCCTTGATTTGTCTTGCTAATATGCAACACCTCACATTTAACTAAAATAAACTCCATCTGCCACCCCTAGGCTCACCTAAACAAAGCCCCATTATAGCCTGAGAGATCATTCTTCACTGTCGAGTACACCAACAAATTTGGTATTATCTACAAACTTACTGACCATACTTCATATACTCAAGTGTAAATGATTTGTATCAGTGGCAAAAGGCAGTGGACCCACTATTGATCTTTGCGGCACGTCACTGGTCACAGGTCTCCAAGATTAATGAACAAATGTCACTGTCAGGCCCAGTCTCCAATATTCAAGAAAATTTTGGATCTAAATGGTGAGCTCTCCCTGGATCCCAGGCAGTCTAACCTTATTAACCAGTCTACCATGGAGAAGAGTTTGGTTTTCTTACTGAAATCCATAAAGGTAACATCCACTGTCCTGCCTTGATCAATCATCTTCATAACTTCCTCAAAAAAATTCACCGAGCCAGTGAGACATGATCTCCAATGTACAAAGCCCTCTTCAGTCCTTTTCTATCCAAATGCATATCGATCCTTTTCCTCGAAATCCCCTCTAACAAATTAGTCACTGTTGATGTCATGCTCAACGATCTACGATCTGTTTTTTTTCCTTACTTTCTTAAATAATGACACTATGTTAGCCGCCCTCCAGTCTTTTGACACCTCACCTGTGAAAATCAATGTTACAAATATATCAGCAAAATGCATAAGCAATCTATTTCCTAGCTTCCCGCAAACATCTGGGATACACCTGATCAGGTCCCAGGGATTAGTTCACCTTTATGTGTTTTAAAATGTCCAACACCTCCTTGTAATATAGTCACTTTTCAAGGTATCACTGCATATTTCTTCATTCTTTCGCTCTTGGAACCTCCTCCACATTAAATACTGAGGAGAAATACTTGTTTCATATCCCTCAAATCTGTTGTGGTTCCATAAATAGGTAGCCTTCCTGATCTTTAAGGGGCCCTATTCTCTCCCTAGTTAATCTTTTACCATTAAAGGATTTGTAGAATTTCTTCAATGCCTCATTAACCCAATTTCTAAAGCCATCTCTTGTCCACATTTTTCTGGCCTGATTTCCCCATTGATCATACACTTGCTGCCCTTACACACCTCTCGGGATTCACTTGATCTCAGCTCTGTTTACCTGACATATGCCTCCTTCCTTACCTTGACCAGAGCATCAATATATCTAACCATCCAGCACTCCCTGCACCCACCAGACTTGCCCATCTCACTAATAGGAACACATTGGCTCTGGACTCTCTGAAACCACGTTTTGATGGCCTTGCATTTACCAACCATCCCTTTACCTGTGAATAGGGTATTCCAATCAACCTTTCACAGGGCATGCCTAACATTTACAAAATTGGCCTCATTCAAAGTTAGAACTTTATTGTTTACATCAGGTATTTCCAATTCCATAATTAATTTAAAACTAATATTTATGCATAACAAACTTGAAAGTTAAATAAACACTTCCTGTGCCTCTATAACGGGCTCGGGAGACTGAATAGGCTCCTCCTGTCCCTCTGTAATACACTGGAAATGCTGTCCCCCTGTAATAGACCAAGAGACTTAATGGCCTCCTCCAGTTCTTCTAAACACACTCGAGAGGCTGCATGACTTCCTCCTGTCCCTGTATAACAGATCCGAGACACTGCAATCTGTGGATTACGAGCAGCAGGTAAACTGTATCTGATGAAGGTCCATTCCTTTTCTGTTACAGAAACACAAACAATACAATGTACTCCAGGTGCCGTCTCAGTGACACCTCATACAGCTGCAGCGACAAATCTCTTTGTTTTGAATGATTCTGTTGACAAAATGTGCCAATATTCCAACTTTCCACCTTTTCAAGTAGCAACAGGTTAATGTGGGCTGAATGGCCTTCTCCTATCCCTCTGTAAGGGGCCCATAGGGACAGAATTGCTTTGGCCTGTTACTGAGCAGCAGTCTCAATGCTCTGTCTCAAGGTTATGAAAGGATTTGAAAACAGGGTATTAAAACCAGGAGTAGCCCCACACTGGTCAATAAGTACCGTACTTTGTTTCAGGTATCTAGAAACTTGCCCACCCAACGTTTTCTTTTTACGCAGCAGATCTGTTATTTTATAACTGCCTATTTGCATAAACAGAATGGAACCTACATAGACCCCTGCAGTGTTCTGTTAATACTCTCATATACAAGGGAAAAATGATTAAAAATATTGAAAGATTTATGGTCCATCCCTCAGCAACCTTATCCATTCCGTCCAAAACCAGTATATGAAGTGTGGTGTATTGAATTGGTTAACTGAGTCTATTTGTTCAGTGACTGCGATTAATGCCAATTTCCATGGATTCTAATTATCCCAGTGGAGGGTTTCCATCTTTTAATGATAAATGGACTCCGTTCAATGTGTCAACCCATAACATGAGCGGGAGCATCACCGACAGCACTGACAGGGATCAGCAGATCCAGAGAGAAGGGGAGGAGAGATCAGAATCTGAGAACATTAGACTGGAATGTTCCAACAATGAATCAGAATCTGAGAACATTAGACTGAAATATTCCAACAATGGATCAGAATCTGAGAACATTAGACTGGAATATTCCAACAATATACAGGAACTTATCCGATAATGTTTGGTATCTTTCTGAATTTGATTGGTGGTCATTATCATTGCGGATCTATTACGCTCTTCTCATTATTCAATACTTTTATTATCCCTTCCTGGCTCTCGTTGGTGTTCCTGGTGAGTGTCACGATCCAGATTTTGTTTTCTCTCAACCAGTTATGACTGTATTATTGTTCTTTCATATAGTCTACACTTCCTGCCACTGTTATTGTTCCTGTTGAATCTCTCCATCCAGATATTCACTCTACTGACCACTACTAACTACATTAATGAACGTGTTCAATTACTGTCTCCCTCTCTGCTCTGGCAGTGTTACTCACGGGTCTCTATGTTGAACTATTCAGTTTCAGGGGAGAACCACAATGCCTTTACTCATTGCCTTTACTGTTCAGAGCATGGAGGTCACTATCTACTGTTCTGGTTACAAACTCCACTTCCTTCCACTGTTTCCATCCCATTCCTGGCCAATATCTGCAGCTGAAGCAGCCAGGTCACAACTGTGGGAAATCCCTTTGACTATGAGCTGATTCTTGACACCATACCCTGAACATTTCTAACTTGAAATACTCACCACTCCAGAATATATCTCACTGGTTTATTCGATCTGTTGTTTGAACCTTGAGCTAAGAAATACAGTCTTAATGAAGCCAATAATCTCCTGCTGACACTCCGGGCTTCAAATCTGATTCAACCTCACACCAAACTCCCATCCACCTGTCATTCATGTGCAAGCCGATGTATATTGCTGTTGTGTCTGGTAATGCCTTTATTTTAACATTCTCAAACACTTTAGCTCATCTGTCCATGAAATTTCCCTCGTTCTCTCTACTGATTAACAAAAAGCTTGCCTGTTGTTCGTATTTAAAATAATTTCCTCCATGTGCGTTCCTTCTCAAACAATGAGTTTTGCACTCAACCACGCCAATCACGCGCGCACACACACACACACACACACACACACACTCTCTCTCTCAGTCTCTGATGAACACACACACACACATACACACACACACACACACACACACACACACACGCAGAGAGAGCAAACCTTCCCACTGTAAGCCGTAAATCTGTTGCGAGTATAGTTAGCATATGATAGTAAAATTTGCAATACTCTCATGCTGTGCAGATGGTGCAGTTTACTGAGCAACAAACTAGCATGGTTTGCACAGCTCTCCATGCTGGGCTGTCATCTTGTCCCAGTTTATGTTGTTTGTGGTGTTCTGTGAAGCAGATTGAGAACTTGATGTAACAAACCATTTCAGATGATCTGACAATGCCTTTATTCAATGTTCTCATTCCTGTAATTTTACTCTCGAAGATCTTACTTCGCCAGTTAGTCCCTCTGCCCTGACGTTTTCCACATATTTCCACAACATCTTTTCAGTTAATTAACTGTCTGTTTCTGTCTTTAATGTGAATCTCTTGTCCCTTTCTTTCTTTCCCTAATCCTGGGTTTTGGCCTCCCTAGTGTATTGAGTGCTGGCATTGTGTAGCTCAGAATTACTGAAATGGCGTGTGTCAGGCTGTTGTTCACTTCCCGGTGTTTCCCATGTGATGGTCCATGGACAGGCGTGTTTCAGAAGTTATGAGAAACATCCTTGTAACTTGGTCTGTACCTGTGGCTGTCGCTCTCAGGTGACCATGCGATTAGTAACAAAAGGAAGCCCACTGAGTAAAGGACCACGCATATAAATTGCCTGACAATGCTGTCACTTTTTAAATAAGAGGTTATTTTCTCCCTTTTTTTTAGTAAGAGACTTTAAAGGCAAAACTTCCGACTGAAAACGGCTGAAGTAATTGACTTATGGGGCTTTTAGGGTTTTTAAAATAAATAGCAGATACAATGGCCAGCTGGCACAGACCAGGATTTCTAGTTTTTTATATATATATTGTAGCTATAACAATCACCAAGTGCTTGGGGTCCCAGAAGGGTTGTAAGTTTCAGTAAATTATCCACAGCTGCTATTCTCTCTGGCTCCTCACTTGATGGTGTTTCCTCCTGGATTGGAGAACTGTATGCAAGAATGCATGTCTGAATGTTCCTTTGTGCCAAGGGGTGTGTTTATGGGATATTGATATATTGGAACAGTTCATTCGTAGAAGGCACTGTATCCATTATTCGGATAAGATTGCTAATAGAAAAATTATTCTAAATTTATCTTCATTTCTAATTGGATTTTCATTAGAGTGTTTAAATATATTGTGTTTTGCTTAATGGTGAGTGGTTTGAATAGTTTGACATCTGGAACACCCAACTCACATCTACCTTTAAAATAAGGAAAGGTTGGCATCCAACCTACCTTCTTAAAATCGTTTGAGGCAGTCTGGTTCGTCTATAGCAAACTGGGGACTCTTGTCCGGTTCTAAATCGATAATACCAAATTGGGTTTAGAATTTGCAAACAGGCCATTCTCCCCAACAAGTCCACACCGATCCTCCGAGGAGTAACCTACCCAGACCCATTCCTTTACCCTATTATTACACATTTACCCGACGAAGGCAACTAACCCACACACCCCTGAAAACTATGAACAATTTATCATGGCCAATACACCTGACATGCACATCTTTGGATTGTGGGAGGAAACCAAATCATCCAAAATAAGCTCACAGAGACATTGGAGAGTATGCACCAGGAGGCTATTGGGTTCAAAGGTCGCGTATGGTAGTTGATAGTGTATTTTTTCTGGATGTTGAATTCGGTTGGTTTAAACAATATTTTGTATATAAAGATTCAGTCATTAAGAGTTCTCTGGGTGTGGAAAAGTGAAGTTGGCGGTTTTACAAAAGGTAATGATGGTAAAGTTTTCGAAATTGACAGACAACCTGGAGTTGGGTTTGCGATTGTCTGTGAGAAAATTAGAGATAATTACAGCTATAGATCGGCAATTACGTTTAGTGGAACCGCCATCAGACTCTTTGGAAATGGCTGGAATTCAATTTCAAATGATGGTCTTTGAACCTGAGAAGGAATTGAAAGAGTTTGAATTATGATGAAAAGTAGAAATAAAAGAAAGGGAAACGAAGAAGAAAGAGAGAAAAGGACAGAAGAAAAGCAGAGAGTTTAAACTTAAAAAGTTAGCGTTTAGAGACGAAAGTTGATATAGAAGGCGGAGATGAAGGTAGAATGTCGGTGGGATGAGGAGGATAGTGCGGTTGAGCAACCCTATTGTAACCAATGGCCTAACGAGGTTCTGTTGAAATACATCCAGGCATTCTCTAAATTTGATGAGAAGGATGGGGAAGCCTTTTGAATTTCATTTGAGAAAGTGACTAAACAAATGCAGACACCAGTGAACATGTGAATTTATTTGATCCAAAGCTGATAGGTATTTGCATCCCTATTGAAGGAGGTATCAGGCCAGTATGGAGTGGTGAAGAAAACCATCTGAAGTTCATATGAGCTTGGGCCAGACACTGACAGACAGCGTTACAGGAATCTAAAATAGCATCCCTGGTTAAACGCACATTGAGTTTGAAAGGATCAAACAAAGTAATTTTGAAAGGTGGTAAGGGTATTAAAAACAGAGCAAACCTATGACACTCTTAGAAAGATTCTTATTTTGGAGAAGTTCAACAATTCACTTCCTGCAGTCGTGAAAATTCGTGTGGAAGAGCAGAGTTAAAACGGCAAGATTAGAAGCTGAAATGGCTGATGATGATGATGATTGAGTTCAGAAATCAAAGCTTGGTTTCTGTGAGAGATGGAGAAGAATGTGCGAGGACTTGTAAAGGTTTACTGGCATAGGCCAGGAGAAGCAGGTAAAGAGGTTAGAGCATTAAGAGGTAAGAAGCATGTAATTCTTTTATGCTGAGACATGAGGAGCTATGTCATTCAGAAGGAGTAGTGGAGAGATTAGAAGTGCTCCATTATGTAACGTGTGGTTGGAGTGTCCAGTGGAAACATCAACAGATTTATTCCACAATGGGGAAGGAGGCCTTGAGATTGGTGTTGGCGTTGCAACATTTCAGATTTACATTGCCAATAACATTCCTGAGACAAATCTTTATCACTGATCATAACCCCTTAAAGTTTTTGGAGAAGTTTAGGGAGAAAAATACCAGTCTGTTTCGATTGAGCTTATTATTGCTGCCATTCAGTTTGAAACTATACAGGCGATAGGGCGATAAAACCTAAGTGTGGAGACTTGGATGAAGAAAGACAAAGGCATTCTGTGGCAGGAGTAAAATGACTGAAATCGAAATAGATGTGAATATTTGTATGATCAGAGTCAATGTAATATATATGCATTTCAGTCTACGAATAGAGGATGATTAGGAGGTCTAAAATGAATCCACCTTTGTGTATTGATGGAATATTTTATTAAAGATGGAGTTGTGAGGATACTATCACTGTAGAAAGGTTATTTTCTCTTGGGTTTTTCTTTTGAAGAGAGGTGTTAAAGGCAGAGGTGCAGAACTGCTGTCTGAAAACAGTTTAAATAAATAACTGAGATTTTAGGTTTCATTAAAACGGTGATAACAATGGAAGGGCAGTGGCCAGCTCTCCCAGACCAGGTTTCCTCATTTTCTTTTTAGCTGCAGCATTCACAAGCTGCTGGGGATCCCAGAAGGGTTGGAAGTTTCAATACATGATCCCCAGCTGCTTTTCTCTCTGAGATCTCTGTTGATGTTGTTTCCCTCTGGATTGGAAAACTGCTGTAAGGATCTGTATTTGAATATATCTTTGTGCCAAGCGGTGTAAACCAAGAAGGTACGGCATCTATTGTTTGTGTAAGTGTTCCAACATATAAGCCATCCCAAAACGTTCTTTTCTTTGATTGTATTTTAACTAAAGCATTTGAATAGATTATATTTTGCTCAATGTCGAGTGGTTTGACTAGTCACAACATAACTGGAATGCACACTTCACATCTATATTTAAACTAAGGAAAGGTTTGGGTCTAAACGGCCTTCTGGAAATATTTTGAGGGAATCTGGTCTGGTCGAAAACACTTGTAGCGAGGGGCTTCTGACTGGCTTCTGCAATTGAAAATTTAGTGGAGGGGCAGGGGATGTTTTAGATTAGATTACGTACAGTGTGGAAACAGGCCCTCCGGCCCAACAAGTCCACACCGGCCCGCCGAAGCGTAACCCACCCATACCCCTACATCTACATCTACCCCTTACCTAACACTACGGGCAATTTAGCATGGCCAATTCACCTAACCTGCACATCTTTGGACTGTGGGAGGAAACCGGAGCACCCGGAGGAAACCCATGCAGACACGGGGAGAACGTGCAAACTCCACACAGTCAGTCGCCTGAGGCGGGAGTTGAACCCGGGTCTCCGGCGCTGCGAGGCAGCAGTGCTAACCACTGTGCCACCGTGCCGCCCACGGTGCTGGAGGTTGTGCTGTCAGTTGCCTCAGACATTCAGGGAGATCTGAGGATTTGGTGACCCAACTCTGGATGGAGCATGGGGACTGCAGCTACAGCATCTGAGCCTTCAACATGAACAACAAATGGAGCAGAGGCTGCAGAGAGGGGGAGGTCTGAAATCACGCAGTGAGTGCGTAGGGGGAAAAGGATCTGCTGTATCCACCCCGGATTTTCCAGGAACAATTTCCAAAACTCCACTTAACCCAGGATCAAAGTATGAGGGGACCCTGACTGAACAAGGAGCTAGTCACAGAGCGGTGTCACTTCCTTCAACACGCCCTGCAGCTTCACACCAGGGGCAGGATGGTGCTGCCAGTGGCTGTTAGGGTCACTGTTTCATTCAGCTTCTATGATCCAGAACTTTCCACGCAGGACTAGGTGACATATCCATCATCTCCCAATATCTGAACATCAATGTTACCATTCGGTGATGGAAGATATATATGGTGGATGAGGTAAATAGATTGTTTCTCCCTCAGCAGTGAGCTGTCGGTTGTATCCAGTATAGTGGGATTCCCGATGGTGTCCATGGCATCTGCAGAGTGTCCATGTCAATGGGGAGAGGTCGAGGAACTGAAGGAGCTCTCTCTCTCTCCATTAATGTCACAGCGTGCCCATCACAGTACATCATGTTGGCGAATACCCACTGTCCTGGCAGCAGTCATGGTCTCTTCATTCAGAAGCAGTAAGCCATTCCCATCGTCATCGGGTCTCCACGTAGAAAGGAATGAATATATCTTGGATAAAGTCCATCCCCTTGATGCACGTTTCAAAACACCATCCCCACCACCAATTAACCAGATCAAAGTATTCCATGTGTACGGAGAGCAATGGGGTCACTTGGAGTGTCTGGGAGCAGACGATCAGGGATGGAGCAAAACCTCCCATGTCTGACCGGATCTGAGTGAATCCCCCAGTACACAGTATCATTAATCCCTGTAATCCCTCTCCATTTCAGTAACATATTGCTTTCTATTATTCCTGTAAATGAAATGACAGGTTATATCATGTTAAATCCCACCTGCTAAACTATTATCTATTGCCTTTACATTTCTGAATCTGTTTGCAGACTCTCCACCCTCTCTTGATAATTTATTCTCTTGCTTACCACAGCGACATCACCAAACTCAGCATCTGTATATCTGTTCCATCCTCCTGATCATTAATATAGATTGTAAATAGTTGAGAACCAAGCGCTGGTCAATGTGTGACCCTACTGGTTACGTTCTGTCTAACTGATTGAGACTGATTTATCCTGAGTGCCTGCTCCTGTATGATACCCAGTCCTCCCCCATTCCTGTGAAACACTGTCGAAGGGTTGAATAAGAACAAGGAGCATCTGTGAGGAATCCAACCCCTCGATGACACTGATGTCAACACGGCCTCTGTTCCACTTTCTTGCCATCTCTCCATCCTAAAACTCTAGTCTCTTTTTGTAGATTGCGCCACATGAAAAAAAATCCACTCCATATCTACACATTCAATTACTTTTAGAATGTTACAGACCTCAATGAGATCTCCTTTCATTCTTATAAACTCGAGAGTATAGGCCTAAACTGCTCAATTACTCTTCATAAGACAAACACTTCGAATATGGAATCAATCTAATGAAGCTATTATGAATTGCCTCCAATGGAAATACCTCATTCTGCAGGACACCCAAACTGTACTCCAGTTGCAGCCTCACTAATGCCTTGCATAGCTACACCAACACTCCCTACCTTTCTACTCTATCCTTTTACAAATAAACACTGAAATTATGCTTGTATATCTCATTACTTGCAGTACCCGCAGGCAGGTTTTCTGTGATATAAAAGCAGACACCCAGATCCCTCTGCACATAAACACTTTGAACTTTCTCTCCATTTAGATAATAATTTGTCTTTCTATTATCCTGGCAAACTTGAATAGCCCCATATTTATTCCCTTTAATATTCCTTGCTAAATTTTGGCCCATTCACGCAACCTATCCATATAGTTTTAAAATCTCTTGCATCGTCATTCCAAAGTAATTTCCCACCGATGTGAGAGTCATCTGAAAATGTGGCATTGTATTTTCTATCCCATCAACCGAGTACAGTAATACCATCGATCGCAAATGGTTGAGGCATGAGTACTGAAATCAATGGCACCCCACAAATTGCATTTGCCAAAATAAAATGACACATTTATTCCATCTGACTGCATTTTGTTGGTTAACCAATCCTCCATCCAAGCGAATAAACTACTCCTAAAACCATGTTGTGTGATCTTACCACTTAGTCTTTGGAGAAGCGACACATCCAATGCCTTCAGGAAGACCAGAGATGTTCCATCTCCCACGATCCACCTTTTTTGTGACATCTTCAAGTAACTCAAGCAAACACTTCAAACTTGATTGTCCTTTGTAAAACCATGTTGACTCTGACGGATTGTGGTTTAACTTTGCAAATGTCCTGAACAATGGACTCTAACAATTAGCCTTAAATTACAATAGTTTATTGTTACACTTTAGTCCCTAATGTATACCATTATTATAAGATCTTCCCTTTCGAAAACCTTCACGTTTTCTTTGAATTCCTATTTAATGGGCACACGTTTTTAAGAGATCTGCTCCAAGTACTGAGTAAGAGTCATGTGTGGCTGAATGGACTCACCATCCTGTTGGTGTACAAACTAGACGGGCTGACGTCTTTCTGGTGTTCCCATGTTGTCGGCTCCAAGGCCAGAATGATCTGCACCTGTTGATCCTTTAGAGGATTGGGAGATTATGGAATCTTACTGTTGCTCTCTAACATTTTGATGTGCTGATGGGTCTTCTCATACTTCTCCATTGAAATATTGAACGGTCTCCTCATGTATCCGGGAGATGGTTCCGAGGGATTGATTGGTCTTCTCTTGTTCCCATACAACAGACACGTGTCGAAATTACTACTTCCTTTCTCATTAAAGAAGTCTCAGATAGTTTTTATCCTTATCTAATTCCCTTGCAATAGGCTCGGTGGGTCTGAATGGCCTCCTGTTATCCCTGTGTAACAATCTCCAGTCACTGTGTGGCCTCTTCCAGTTCCTATGTTACAGACTTGAGGAGGCTGAATGGACTGATCCTGTTGCTGTTTAACAGGATACTGGTGCAGCATGTCCTACTGTTATAGGCTCGAGTGGCTAATTGGCCTCCTTCTGTAAATGTATATCAGGATCCAGGGGCTGAATAGCCTCATCCTGTTTTGGTGTAACAGGGTCGAAGGCTTGAATATCCTCCTGTTGTTCCTGTGTAACACACTGGAGAACGGAATGGTTCCTCCACTATCTGTGTAATTCGCTTCACTCGTTGACTACATCTGTCATCTATGTTGAAATAAGGTCATCCTTATTTTTTGTAAACTCCAATGGCTACTGGATCAACCTGATCATCCTTTCGTTATAAGCTAGCACCTTCATTGCAGGAATCAGTTGAGGGAACCATCTCTGAGCTGCTTCCAATGTAACAACATCATTTCTTCACTGAAGAGATTAAATCTGTACACACTACTCCAGATGTGATCTCACTAAGACCCTGTACAGCAGCCGCAACATTTTACCAGCCTGTTGTAAGATTCCCACCCAGGTTAGAGCTGTCTCAGCTCTCTGGGGGAATATAGTGCATTGTTGGAAAATCATTGCCCTTCTCTACTCCATGAGCATAACGGGAGATCTGGAGAAATTAAAGTTTGACAAGTTCATAAATGATGTGGCGAAATGATCTCTACCATTAATCTCTCCAGAGCCCACACCGCTCAGATTCCACAGAATCTAGTAAGATGGAGCAAACATTGATGGGAGTTATATATCAAAGTGAAAGCTGCAATACAAATGCTGGACATGTTATAAAACAGGAAATGAGATATACACATTTGTGGGTACTGCAGTAATAATATACTGCTTACATTATATCTAAACTGTGTTAACCAATTGAATGCTAATGCTGGGAAAATGGATTTCATGACCGCGTGTGAGATGGTTTACATGAACATTATGTTGAGCACTGAGCTGGAGATCAGGTTATTTAGGAATTGGTGTTGAGTGATCAGAAGAGCTAATTAAAAATTTTGCTGGAAAGGACATTTTGGGAACAGTGACCACAATGTATTGGTTTTCTTTTATGCTGTTTGAGTACACGACAGTTTTTGTTGTATTTGAAGTAACCATTTGAAATCTGAGTCATGCAGACCATGAAGGTGTGAGGAGAAAGTGGGGATGACAGATGCTGAAGATCAGAGTCGAAGAGTGTGGTGCTGGAAAAGCACAGTCAGGCAGCATACTAAGAGCAGATAAATCGATGTTTCAGGCATAATCCTTTCATCAGGAATGAAGCTTATGGGCCTAGGGGGCTGAGAGATAAATGACAAGAGGGTGCGGCAGGAGGGAGGTAGCTGGGATTACGATAGGTAGATGAAGGTGGGGTTGAAAGTGAAAGGTGATGAAGGGAGACAGAACGCCTCATCTACTGCATCCATTAAAGACAATGTGGTCTTCTCTTCATTGGCGAGGCAGGAGGTCAACTTGTAGATCATTTCAGGGAACATCTCTAGGACAACCACATTGAACAACTCCATCGCCTAGTGGCTGAGCACTTTAACTCCCCTTCCCACTCTGCCAAGGACATGAGAGTCCTGGGCCTGCTCCATCGCCTAACCGGAGCCACCAGAAGCCTGGAGGAAGAAAGCCTCCTCTTCTGCCTTGGGACCCTCCAACCACAGGGGATCATAGTTGATTTCCCCATTTCCCCTAATCCCACTTTATCCTACTCCAACCTTCCAAGTCAGCACCGCCCTTTTGAATGTTCCTATGTGTCCACCTTCCTTCCTATCAATCTGGTGCAGCCTCCTCTCGGACTATCACTTTCATCCCCACCTTCATCGACCTATTCGATGAAAGGAAGCAGCTTAGAAAAATGCCAAGTGTTGCAGTAAGCCAGTGGATACAGAGAAATGTAGGACCCAGCAAAGGATGACCAAAATCAGAAAGAGAAAAAGCATGCAAACGGAAGAAAAACATAAAGACTGCTAAAAAGCGTCTATCAATGTATGAAAAAAATAAAAACAAGGTCAAATGTGGAACAGTTGGTGTGCAGACAGGAAAATTTATTGCAGATTACAGAGAAATCGCAGGGAAAAGAAACAGTTCCTTTGTGTCTATCTCCATGGAAGAATGTCCAGAAATTCTCCCAGAAATACCAAGTGACCATGGGACTTGTGTAAGTAAAGTCTAAGATCATTCTTATCAGTGATGAGGTCATCTTTGAAAAGAAAGCTGGATTGAGTATTTATAAATCTGACAGACTAGATGTACTTCATACAAGAATTTCAGAGGAAGCAGCAATAGACATGTTGATTGCATCGCGGATTTTCACTTTATTTTCCGACACATTCCCGAAAGGCATTTATCCAATCTGGATAAGGTAAAGGTTATAAATATTATCCAACATTTTAAGAAAGGATGAATTTGGAGAATGGTAAACTACAGACCAGTTAACCTGTCATCCGCAGTCAGGTATCTCCTGGACTCGAATACAAAGAACATGCTACTAGATATTTAGAAGGTAAAAACATAACTGGGGAGTGTGAGAATGCACCGATGAATGGAAAACCAGCAGTGGCAAACATTTTTTTGGAATGGTTTGAAGATGATTCTTGTGGACATAGGCAATAAACAACAAATGGATAATGTATAGTTGGATATTCATGAGCTTTTTAAAAGAACTCACACACTGAGCTCAGAAGAAAAGTTAAACTGAGAGGTATTACGAAGAACATATGCAAATGGGAAAGGAAAATTAGGTTTACATTCATGTGAATGTAATTGGAAGATAGAGGATGTCGTACACCAGTTGCATCGAGTGTTAATGAGACTACACTTAGAATATTGTGTATCGCTCGGATTCCCAATCTAAGAAAGAATATACTGACTACAGAGGAACTGCAAAAGCTATTCTCCACATTAACCCCTAAGTTGGCAAGGTTGTCTGACGGGGTAACTCAGCCTGTAATCTCAAGTTTCGAAACATGAGAGGTGATCGTAGTGAATCTTAGAAACATCGAAAGGACTGAATAACAGAGCGACATGAGGAAGTACAAGTAGGCGAGATCTGGGAGAATCCCACGATAGTCTACACGGACAAGTCAAACAGAATAATCAGCAAACAGTCAGTGTCCATTAGAAACCAAAGGGGCAATCTGTGTGTCAAGCGGGAGAATATTGATGGATTGTAACATGAGGCCTTCACATCTATTTTACTTGGGAAAAGCAGGATGCAGGTACAGAATTCAAGAAGATGGACTGGACAACTCTTGAACAGATTGATGTAAAATACGAGTAGGGATTTGAGGCTTTGTTCTGTACAAATTTGGACCAATATCCATGTCTGAAAGAGTTGTATCACAGGCGGCTGTTGGGGTCAACGGAGGAATGACCCTGATTGAATATTTTAATTAGAATCTGATCATAGGGGAGGTGCCAGAGAACTGGAGGACTGCTAATACGATTCCACTTCACAGTAAGGGTGGGAGAGATAGACCAGGGAACTATAGACGAGTGAGTATTAGATCACTGTTAAGGAAACTACAGGATAAAATAGGTAAGGAGAAAATCGAACTCCAATCAGAGTCACAAGGTTTGATCAGAGATAATCATCGTGACTTTATCAGAAGGAAGTCGCATCTAATGGATTTGATTGAATTAGTTTGAGGAGGTCGATTGTTTAGTTTTGTAAGAAGGTCTCTGACAAATTTCCAGCCGGGATACTGAGAAATAATGTAAAATCTCACAATATGAAGGATACCTTGACAGGTTACAAGGAGAAATGTCTTAATGGCAGCAGGCAGAGGGTGGTGGGAGAAGGCTGTTTGTGTGACTGGAGACCAGTGTCCCCTGGTGTACCACAGGGATCAGTGCTGTGTCCCTTATTGTTTGTGTTATTCATAAAAAAAAGATGTGAATGTGGAGGGGGCTAGGTGGAGAGTGGGGGAGGTGTGATAAGTAACTGTATGTTTGACATTAAGATTGACCGGATGGTTCGCAGTGAGGAGGAAGGCCTTAAGTTACAGGAAGATGCAGATGATTGGTCAGATGGGCAAATCAATGGCAGATGGAATGTCACCCTGATAAATATGAGCTGATGCACATTGGGAGAAGGAACCAGACAGGGGAGGACTCAATGAATGGCAGCACACTGGGAACCTCAGGGTGTGTTTCTCCACACATCCCTGAATGTGACTGGACAGGCTAATGGACTAGTTAAGAATTGGACCTTGGGTGTAGCATTTCCTAATCAGGAGTAGATTATAAGAGCAATACAGGGCTTTGGAGTACTGTATGTAGCTCTGGGAGCCACATTCCAGGAAAGATGTGATTGTACTGGAGAGGGTGCAGAGGTGATTCACCAGGATGTTCCCTGGGATGGAGCATATCAGCTATGGAGATATGCTGGATAAGCTCGGGTTGTTTTCTTTGGAGCAGAGAAAGCTGAGGGGTCAGGGATTCAGAAGGATAAGATTATGAGAGACATGGACAGGGTGGAAAGACAGCAGCTGTTCCTTTTAGTCAGAGGGTCAAGAACAAATGAGCACACATTTAAAGTGAAAAGTTTGAGGTTCAGAGAGGATTTAAATATTTTTTTCACCTTGAGGATGTGGGGTTCTGTGATTACTTCCTGAGAAGGGGGATTATCACGGGTAACCTCACAATCATTAAAAAGTATTTGGACGAGCACGTGGAAGTGTCATAACATTCCAGGCTATGGGCCTGGTGTAGGAAAGTGGGACTAATATAGATTGTGCTGTATTTCTGTTGGCACAGAGTCTGTGCTCCTGTGAGCGTATGGTGTGTAAGGTCAATTATTGAGCAGTCTAAGGCAGGAATTGATGGCTTTCTGAAGAGTATATTCACAAGGGTTAAAAGAGTGAACTGTAATAGCTGGTTAAATTATGTCAATGTGAGAAATATGAGAAAACAAGTGCAGTTTCCTGACAGTTTGAAACCAGAGAATAGAGAATGGGAAACAGGGAAATGGCAGAACGATGAAGCCACTACTTCAGTTCTGTCTTCACAGAACTTTCAAACAATACAAGGAAAACCAAGTCTGGTGGAGGAAAATGATAGAGTACATTGAACATAGAACATAGTAAGTAAATGGTTGAGGAGAAATTATTGTGGCTGAAAGTAATGGTCATAGGCAACACTGACGTAGATTTATGAAATGGGAATTATGTTTGAGAAACAGAATGGGAGACAAATGAAAGAGAAAGAATGGATGTAAAACATGTGGACTTTTAGAAAGATTTTGGTAAAGCTCCAAGCCCAATTTGCGAAATCAAATCTGAGTGGATTGGGGGCTAATATATGGCTCTGTTTCCAGAATGGGACAGCTGGCAGGAAACGGTGAAAAGAAATAAACAGACTCGTCAATCAACAGCCTGACATTGTCTGTAAGGTATGATTCTGTGAGTATGACCATATCGCAGACACCCCATTACCTACCCCGAATATCTCCTGTCTTATCATCAGGACGGACACAGCAGAAGTGGCGGCACAGTGGGATACAGTTAGAAGGGAATTGCTCTTGGATTCCTCAACAGTGACTCCGTATCCCATGAAGTCTCATGGCATTACTTTGCACATGGGAAAGGAAAACTCCTGCTGATTACCATGTACCAGCCTCTCTGAAGTGATGAATCAGTACTCCTCCATGCAGACCAACGATTGGAGGAAGCACTGAGGGTAGCACGGACGCAAGATCTACTCTGGGTGGGGGATTTCAATGTTCACCACCAAGAGTATCTCAGTGACAGCATTACTGATCGAGCTGGCCAGGCCCCAAAGGATATAACTGCTCGACTGGTTCTGCAGCAGGTGGGGAAAGAACCAACATGAGGAAAATACAAACTTGAACACAGCCTTACTAATCTGCCAGTTACAGAAGCATCTGTCCATGACATGATCGGTAAGAGAGACCACCACATAGTCATTGTGGAGACAAAATCACACCTTCACATTGAGAATAACCTCCACCATTTTGGGTGGTTCTATCACGTTGCTAAACAGGGCAGACTTCGAACAGATCTAGCAGCTCAAATCTGGATGTCCATAAGGTGTCGTGAGTCATCAATAGCAGCCAAGTTGTACTCCCGCATAACCTCATGGCCTCCCGCATATCCCCCTCACAATTGCCATCAATCTAGAGAATCAATATTGGTTCAGTGGAGTGTGCAGGATGGCAGGAACTGCACCAGCCATTCCTGACAATGAGGTGTCAGCCTGGTGAAGCCACCAATCAGGACTACTTATGAGCCAAACAGCATAAGCAGTAAGTAATAGACACAGCTAAGTGATCCCACAAGAAAAGGGACAGATGTAAGCTCTGCAGTTGTTCCACATCTAGCCGAGAAACGTTGGGGACAATGAAACAATTCACTGGAGGAAGAGATTCCACAAATAACCCCTTCCTCCATGATGGAAGAGCCCAGCACTTCAGTGTATAAGATAAGGCTGATGCATTCACAACAATCTTCAGTCAGAAATGCTGAGTGGACGATCCATTTCAGCCCCCTCCAGTGGTCCTCAGCAATTCAGTTACCAGTCATCAACCAATTCGATTCAGTCCACTCGATATCCAGAAACGATTGCAGATACTGGATACTCCATAGTGTCCATAATCCGACAACATTCTGGCAATAGTACTGACAACTTGTGCTCCATAACTTGCCACTCCCCTAGCCAAACTATTTCAATACTGTTACAACAATGGTTTTTCCTGATTACGTGGAAAATTACCCCAAGTAATCATTGCTCCTGTATGTAAAACGCAGAACAAATCCAATCCGGCCAATTGCCACCCCATCAGTCTCCTCTCGATCATCAGTAAAGTGGTGGAAGGTCTCAGTGTTTTTAAGTAGCACTTGCTCAGCAATGCCCTGGTCAATGACGCCCAGTTTGGGCTTCACCAGGGCCACTCACCTCCTGATCTCATTACCGTGATTCAAACATGGACAAAAGAGCTGAATTCCAGAGGTGGGGTGAGAGCGATAGCCCTTTAAATCAAGACTGCATTCGACTATGTGTGGTATCAAGGGGCCTTAGCAACACAGGAATCAATGGGCATCAGGGGCAAACTCCCCGCTGGTTAGAATCATACCTGACACGTAGGAAGGTGGTCATGGTTGATAAAGGTCAGTCAAGTCAGCTCCAAGTCTGTAGGAGTCCCTCGGGCAGTAACCGAAAACTTCTTCAGGGCTACTTCATCAATGACCTTCCCTCCATTTTAAGGTCAGCAGTGGGGATGTTCGCCAATGATTGTACAATGTTCTGCAACATTTGTGGCTCCTCAGATACTGAAGCAGTCCATGTTCAAATGAGACAAGATCTTGACAGTATCCAGGCTGACAAGTGGCAAGTAATATTCAGGCCACACGAATGCCAGACCATGACCATCACCAATAAAATATAATCTAATCTGCCCCTTGGCATTCAACGGTGTTACTATCACTGAATCTCCTAGTACCAAATTCATGGTGGGTAATCATTTCTCAGAAACTCACTGGTCTCGCCACATAAACACAGTAACTATAAGGGCAGGTCCGAAACTAGGAATACTGCGGCGAGTAACTCACATCCTGACTTCCAAAAGTCTGTCCATCATCTACAATGCATAAGTCAGAAGTGTAATAGGAGACTCCCAATTTGTCTTGATGAGTGCAGCCCCAAAAACACTTAAGAAGCTTTATACCATCCAGGACAAAGCAGCCAGTTTGACTGTCCCTTCATCCACAATGCTCCACCATCAACGCTCAGCAGCAGCAGCAGTGTTTTACTATCTACATGCTGCAATAAAATGATCCACCAAAGATCCCCAGAGACCATCTTCACAACTCCCATGTCTATCTAGAAGGACAAGGGCTACAGATGTATGGGAATACCATCATCTTCAGGTTCCCTCCAAGCCAGTCACCATCCTGACTTGGAATTTTATCACCGCTCCTTCACAGTCACTGGGTCAGAATCCTGGGATTCCCTCCCTAATGGCATTTGAGGTCAACCAAGCAGGTGGACTGCAGCGTTCAACAAGGCAGTTCACCACCACCTTATCGAGGGCAACTAGGGATGGGCAATAAATGCTGGCCCAGCCAGTGACTCCGAGATTCACGAAATAAATAAATAGAAATTAACAGAGGACGGTTGCTGAGGTGTCGCAGGGATCGGTGTTTGGGGCCCAGCTGTTCACAATGCCCTTTCAACATTTGGTTACTGGAATCAGATACAATATATCCCAGCCTGCTGACAGCACTAACGGATGTGGGATTGTGAATGGGTGAGGAGGTTATAAAAAAGCACCGAGAAGACAAGTGGAGTGATGGGTAAATACGTGACAGATGGAGAACAATGTGGATAGAGGAGACGGTGTGCTCTTTGGTGGAAACGATAAATTGGCAGCCTACCATTTGAAAGGGATTGGTTGAAACATGTTGATCTACAAAGGGACGTATGCTCCTGTTTGTTGTTTCCTTCTGCATAAACCTCTGAGGCCCCTGCAGTGCAGTGAGTTCTGTAACCAGAAGTCAATACTGGGCATGGCATTGGCACGCTGCCCAGTGTACACAGACCCACCAAGTGGGGAGCTGTAACACTGAAAAGGATCTGCATCTCCCTGTACACCAGTCGCTGAAAGTAATATTGCCGAAACAGAAAGCAGTGAGGAAGATAAATGGTGTGTGGATCTTCATTTCAGGGGATGTGAGTCCAGGAGAAAAGGTGTCTTACTGCAGCTGTACAGGGCCTTGGTGAGATATCATCTTGAACATTGTGCACTATTGTGGGGAGTTTTGGTCTCCTTACCTAATAAAGGACAAACCTGACATTGAGGGAGAGCAGTGAAGGATGACCAGACTGGTCTCTGGGATGACGGGCTTGTTATGGGAGCAGAGTATGGGAGACTGGGCAAGTATTCCATGGGGTTTAGGAAAATGAGTGGAGATCTCAGTGAGATATATAAAACTCTGACAGGGTGAGACAGATTGGAAGCAGGGATGATAATTCCCCTGGCTGGGACTTGTAAAACAAGGGGCCACAGTATTAGATACAGGCAGTCACTCTGCATTGAGATGATAATAAATGTCTGCTCTCAATGACTCGGGAACCTGGGGAATTCTCTCGCACCTGGAAACCGAGACACTGATTATAAATAAGGATTTAGAGACAGTAAAGGGATAGTGGCAGAGCAGGAGTACGGTGTGGAAATGAAGGGCCAACCATCATTATATTGAATTGGTTAGCAAACTCGATGGACCAAAGGTACTACTGCACCGCCTATTTTATAGCTTCCCAAGGTTACTCACATTAATGGATATGTATATCATGTGGGGTAAGTGCATTGAGGAGAGTTTTTCCATGAACTAGAATGGGGAGGCTCAATGTGTTTTCCATTCCCAATGTTTCTGTGCAGTCTGTGGGAAAGCTCTGTAAATGCTGTCACAAGCTCTCAGATGTTAGGAAGGAGGTTTCTGCAGGGCGACAGAACTGTGTTCCCATGTCCTTTTCCGACATTGATGCTGAGGCTGGGTTTTCTGTCCGGTTTCATCCTTTCAGACCGTGGAGTAGTTTGCTTCGAACAGATCTGTTGGTCAAGTCTGGTAGCTTTAATGAGTTAGCATCAGGTAAAGTTCACGTGATTCTGACCCTGACATCTTCACCCACACTCGTCACTGAGCCATAGATGGTGTTGATGCCAATGACAGACTGGGGTGTTACCCTGGCAAAAAGTTACAGGTTGTGTTTGAATGCAGATCTGCTTCTCCTGCTTCTGTGATCTACAGCACTACGTGAATACACAGTTTCGAGCTGCAATATCTGCAATGCAATTTTGCTGTCTGTTCCCCAATTCTCACTAAGACCCATTCACCCATCAGCCCTGCACTCAGTGACCTAACCTGGTTTCTGATGTGGAAATACTTCCATTTTCAAACTCTCATCCTGCTGAGGGTCTCTCTCCCCGGGTCTTGCTTCCAATCTGACACATTCCGCAAAAGCATTTTACTGATCTTAATTCAAATATTTAATTCACCGAAATATTTTTCATTGAGAAATACCAATCTGCTGTGTTTAAAGTGAATGTGTTTCCCCTGTTTCTTTACCTGACCATGGTTAAGAGCTCTGTAGTGTCAGTGATGCCAGCCTTATGTAGTTTCAGAGCCAATGAATTCTCTGGAGTCCCAATCATCTTCACCATATTGTATGTTTCCTCTTTTGGTTTGATGCCTTATCACTCATGGCTGCCTTGTTCTCCCTTGAGTATGTTTCAAGTTCTTTGGGTTGCATTTCTGGGATTATCTTCCGAATTATCCCCAGACCCTCCTCCCATTGCTGCGCCATGGTCTTTCCTGCTCAGCTCTCCTTCCAATTAACTCTGGCCAGCTACGCCCGCATGTCTTTGTAGGTACATTGCTCAATTATAACCACATTACATCTTGAAAGAGCATTAGATATAAACCGAAAGGAGGAGTTTTGGGAGACGGGACACGAAGAATAATTGGTGGATTTCTTAACTAGTTACAAAGGGAGAAGGAGAGAGAGGATAGAGATCTGGAGATGTGGAAAATGAGAAAGCTACATTATCGAAAGAAGTAGATGAACATCCCCCAATGTTTTGACAATGCCTGTGTGCTGTGGTCCTTGGTACAGTGCATGTACAACAGAGTAATATGTTCAAATGCTGAGTCTGATGCCAGAATATTTATCTCCAATAATATGAATGACACTAGCTTTGGAAAGAACCCACCAGGCCAACATATTGAAGTCCCGGTAGAAAGGGGATTAACTGAAATAAGTTGGGACACCAGAATCAAGAATTTGGAGCACACATCCTGATAAGAATGAGAGATTAGAGTTGGGAATCCCAGAAAAGGAGGGTTCGTTGAGAGGATCAAATCATGTTTTAATGTTTTATCAATTTTATACATTATATGCATCATTTTTCGTTAACTGTGTCTCTGTTGTTTATTTACAATGTGTTGTGCACATATGAAAAATGCGACTTATCTGCACACACACATTGATTAAACAGTGTATATAAAATCATTTTTCCACCATTAAAACTGTCCTGTTGTTGTGTAACGAGGATAGATTAGATTAGATTAGATTACTTAGTGTGGAAACAGGCCCTTCGGCCCAACAAGTCCACACCGCCCCGCCTCAGGCAACTGACTGTGTGGAGTTTGCACGTTCTCCCCGTGTCTGCGTGGGTTTCCTCCGGGTGCTCCGGTTTCCTCCCACAGTCCAAAGATGTGCAGGTCAGGTGAATTGACCATCCTAAATTGCCCGTAGTGTAGGTAAGGGGTAGATGTTAGGGGTATGGGTGGGTTGCGCTTCGGCGGGGCGGGGCGGGGCGATGATGTCATCTACTCATGGTGACGAAACTTCTGAAAACAGACCTTCAAGCTCAGCGAGCTAACTTGCACAGATATAAATTGTTATTTGTTGTTTATTAGTGGAATTTAGGAGTTCTCTGTCGCTCACGTTTTGACAGATTATGATGTGAGGTGAGCTTTTCTAGGTGTGTGATTTTAATTAACAGAGGGGTTCGACATTGATGTCATAACAGTTTGGGGCCTTGCCGTGTGGCACTTGGACCGATCTGAACAGATTTGAGATACAACAGGTCGCAGCAAATTCCAACTCATTGCAATTAGTGACTGTGATCTTCAAATAAAACCAGTGGGAAAATTCGTTTAATTTTGTTACTTGTGGTTGGTTAAATGAAAAGTGAGGGAAATGGCTGTTCACATTACTAAAGAGGTTCCCAAATTTTCCAACGAAGTTTAGAAAGACAGAAGGAGGACATTTGTTAGAATTAGCAAATAGGTTGGAATTGGGTTCAACCAGGGAGAAAAGGGAAGCTGAAATTGTAATGGAGTTGGTTAAGCACTTTGATATATCAGAGAAACAGGCAACTGCAGTAGAGTTATAAAAACTTAAATTGCAAATGTGGCAACTGGAGTTAGAAGATAAATAAAGGGATTGAAACAGAGAGAGACGAAAGAGAAAGAGAGGAAAAAGAAAGAGAGAGGGGATTTGAAATTCAGAAGTTGGGAATTAGACAAGAAATTTAAATTAACAGGATAGAGATGAAGGGAGAACGTAGGGATGTATACAACTAGGTTAGTAACTTGCCATATTTCGTTGAGAAAATTGTCAAAACCTTTTTCATTTCATTTGAAAGAATGGCTAGTCAGATGACGTGTCCAGTGAACTTGTGGGTAATGCTCGTTCTGACTAAGCTGGTGGGCACAGCTGGTGAGGTATGTGCAGCGCTGTCAGATGAGGGGTCAAGAGATTATCAAGATGTTAAATTGGTTATTTTGATTGGTTATGAATTGGTACTAGAAGCATATAGACAGAAGTTCAGAAAAATAGAGACGGAACCAGGTCAGACTTATATTGAGTTTGAAAGAATTAACCACAGTCATTTTGACAGGTGGGTGCTGGCCTTAAAAATGGATAAGACCTGTGAGGCTTGAACGGAGATTAATCTGCTGGAGAAGTTAAAAGACTTACTTCCAGAGATAGTAAGAATTCATGTGACTGAATAGAAAGTTCAAGAAGTGAGAAGCGCGGCAGAAATGGCAGGTAAATATGCACTGGGGCATGAGATGAAATTTAACTTCTGGCAGGAATTTCATCCTGTGAGGGATAGAAATTGGGAGAAGGGACGATCACACATTACAAAGTGAACAGTAGCTCACAATAGTTTACCACAGGTGAAGAAAGAAGCCCAAGGGTGTTGAAAGGTGGTGAAAGGCCTCAGGTGCTCTCACGATAAGGGAGTGTAACACATAAAATTACAGTGCTGGTGGTTTAAGAAGGGCACAGGGAAAAAGTTGTTTTCACTGCAGTAAAATGGGACACACCGTGCTGGGCGTTAAAGGAAGACACTTTGGGGAAAGATGTGGTAGAAGAGGCTAAGCCCAGTGGCATTTGTGACACTGGTAAAGGAGACCCCAAGTGGAGCCGAGGAGCTGCAGGAAATTGCAAAGCATAGGCAAGGACTGGGTATGGAGTCAGTACCTGATCTCTCTAAAGAATTCACCTCTGTGGATAAAGTTTACTCAGAAAGAACAGGCGGAGAAGGACAAGAAGTTATAATTTTGTGAGATACGGGATCTGCTCAGTCTCTAATAGTTGAGAAGTGAGGCGCCAGAAAAGCACAACAGATCAGGCAGCGTCCAAACAGCAGGACAATCGAATATTAGGCAGTAACCCATCGTCAGGAACATGGTGGGGGGACAATGGGGCTGAAGGATAAATACGAGGGTAGTAGCTGAGCTGGTGGGAGGGTCACTGGGAAG
Organism: Chiloscyllium punctatum; assembly: GCF_047496795.1. Classification (NCBI taxonomy): domain Eukaryota; kingdom Metazoa; phylum Chordata; class Chondrichthyes; order Orectolobiformes; family Hemiscylliidae; genus Chiloscyllium; species Chiloscyllium punctatum. The sequence continues at coordinate 58,607,124 of NC_092768.1, forward strand.
GCAATAAGAAGATGTAGTTGGGAGTGATAGTTATATGTCGGAGGGTAAGGTGGAGTCGATAGGGGGAAAGGAAGATGGCTAGTTAGGGCAGTCCAAAAGAGCAGTGCTAGGTTGAATGGTTGAATCTGGAAGAGGATGGTGGAGGGGAGATTTGGAATTTGGTGAAGTCAACATTGATGCTATACAGTTTGAGGGTTCCAGCTGTCCTACCACCGATAGGAGTCCTATCACCCTCCTGTTTGACATATCACCATCACACCCCACTTGCATCTACCTATCGCCTTCCAATCTCCCTTCCACCAGCTCCACCCCCATTCTCCCATTTATTTCTCAACCTCCTTCCCCCTCCCTTTCCTCCCCCTTTCCTGATGAAGGATTTATGCCTGAAATGTCAATGCTCCTGCCCCTAGGATGCTGCCGAAGTGCTGTGGATTTTCAGCCCCACACTTTTCAACGCTCATCTCCAGCATCTGCAGCCCTCACTTTCTCTCACCCTCTAATAGGAAGAGATGAAAGTTTTTTTCACACTTTCTGGCATGTTGATCAAGAGCTTGTTAATTTGTGGAATGGGGACAGAAATTAAGCATTCCCTTGTGTAGCATCAGGATGGAATGCCAAATCAAGATTAGGGAAGTAACAGTGACAGTGAGTAACAGAGTGTCAGTTCTCGGAATACAGTTTGTTCTTGGGAACGATTTAGCAGGACGCAAGGTGGGATAGGCACCCCTTGTGGTGGAGAAGCCAAAGGAAGACTCGGGAATTGGTGAGTTAAAAGAAAATTACCCAGGATTTTTTCCAGAGTGTGTAGTAACAAGATCCCACTGTCATAAGTTACAGCAGGAAGGAAAAACGAACGAAAAAGACAAATGAATTGATGCTCAGTGAACTGACCCCCTGTTTGATGTAACGGTGCAGGATAAACCTGAACAGGCAGAGGATCAGGCAGAGGTGTTTAGTCCAGAAAGGCTAATGGACTTACAACAGATATATACACACACATTCACACACATATACATGCACACACACAGAAAAGGAATCAGAATATATGGTCGAACGTTATTAACTTAAAGATAGAATCATAAAATTAAAATGGAGACCCCGATAGGTTACTGCAGAAGGGAAATGGGCCGAAGTGCACCAGATTGTGTTAGCAGTAACGTACAGTGTTACGGGTAGCTCATAAACTAACTGCAGGGGGTCACCTAGGTGTACAGAAGACTCAGGCTAAGGTATGGAAGCATTTCTAGCGGCCTGGAATGCACAAGGACGCTGTTAATGTTTGTTTTACGTGACATACATACCAAATGTTAGGTAAGTAACAGGCAGTAATAAAACCAGCACCTTTCTTGCCAATTCCTGCATTCGAAGAACCTTGCACGTAAGTTATGATTAATTGTGTAGCTCCCCTTTCTAATGTAAAAGTGGAAACCAATATTTGCTGACTATATTGAATGTGTCTACCAGATTTCCAGAGGCAATTCCATTATTGGTGTGTTAAGGCAAAAAGGGAGGTGGAGGAGTTGGTAGCTTTCTTTTACTCGCTGTGGGCTGCCCAGAGAGATTCAGTCAGACCAAGGGTCTCATTTTACCGCTCAGCTGTTTAAGGACGTCATGGATGGCTTAGGCATGCAGCACTTCAAATCAAAGGCATCCCATCCTGAATCCCAGGGAGCCTTGGATAGTTAGCATCAGACACTGAGGACCATGTTAACAGTGTACTGTCAGGATTACCCGAATGGTTGGGATAAAGGTGTCACATTAAATTGTTTGCCATTAGAGATGCCCCAAATAAATCAATTCACTTTACTTCCTTTGAGTTAATATTAGTACATGAAGTGAGCGGTCCTTTGAAATTAATTAAGTATAAACTTACAGGACCGAAGTCGGATATCTCACACTTGGATTATGTAAGTGAGTTGAGGGAGAGATTGGATGGAGTAGGTGAGTTAGCTAAACAGCACCTGAAGGGGGCACAGTATAGATTGATGCAGATGGCAGATAAAAATCTCTGAAACTTTGATGATTTCCCGTGGGGATGACGTATCAGTATCGCCACCAGTGGTAGGAAATCCCTTCAAAGCCAGGTTTAGTGGCCCCTTTCAAATTAAAAAAAAAAGTGTGGAGTCAGTTAAACTACCTAGTAAAGATACAGGAGATGACAAAAAAAACTTTATGGAGTATTTCATATGGATGAATAATGCACTAGCCACATTTAAGACTCAAGAACAGAGGTGTGGCCATATGAACAAATTGTGCAGCTTATCTGTATGATGTAGTGATCTTTAGCAAATGATTGAAAGCTCACATGTTACAGTTAGCAGAGCATGTTGAACGATTACAAGAAGCAAACTTGGTAATAAACTTAAAGAAAACATAATTCGTGAAGGCAGAGGTGACGTTCTTGGGACATTACATTGGACATGGAAGGTTGACCCCATGGAACATAAAAACGAAGGGCTTTGAGGAATTTCCACGACCATGATCGAAGAAAGAGGTGCTTTGGTTTATGGAACTGAGTGGATTCTATTGAATGTTTGTTCAAAACTTCAGCAGTGTCTTGGCACCACTGATGGATTTACTGAAGAAGAACACAGAATTGTGGTGGACAGAACAATGTCAGGAGGCATTTGAGAATTTTAAAGCAGGATTAATCACCACGCCAGTTTTAGCTACACCAAATATTCTGAAACCCTTTGAAAATTGTGTTTGATGCTCGGGATATAGGGGTCGGAGATGTATTGATACAGAAAGAGGATGATGGAATTGAATGGCTAATTGGCTACTTTTCGAAAAAACTCAATATCCACCAGAAAAAAACCCAACAAAATCTCCATGATTGAACAAGAAGGATTATGTTCCACACTGTTTATATGACAAACAAATTGTCAGAGATGTTTTTGGACAACGACAAATCTCTCGCATTTTTTGGAATATTTAAAGACCAGAATATCAGACTATTTAATTGGAGTCTTACCTTACCGACTTTAAACTCACAAAATGTACAGGCTGTGGCTCCTACAATGTGATAGCACATGGGTTTTCGCGGATTTAAAGGAAAGCAGTGTAGATATGATTTGACTTATACCAGTGTTGTATTGGTGTGCAGAATTAATATGAATGATATAACTGAGATTAATACTTTTGTATTTCATATAATTGGGATTAAGAATTAGAGGAAAAGAAATGTAGCCAACTTTTCATTCTGTTGGTTCATTTTATTTTATGAAGCAGGAAGATGTTATGAAGCCAAAAACATGTATGGGCACTTTAAGAAAGAATGGGTTTTGTTGAAAAGAAATTAAAGCCACAGATGCCAGCTAAAGGTCACACTGTTCCACATGTCACCATAAGCTGAGGAATGGATTCCTGAGTTTTGGTTACTGATTTGACAGTAATTCAAATGTAACCAAAGAGTTTAAATAACGCTCAGGACACCATATGCCAACAGAATTTGAATATTATTGTTTGGACACCTGGACAGCAATCAAATTATGAGAATTATTATATCATGGGGAGTATACATACCCAGCATTTTGAACACTGGAGGGAGAGCTACTGCCATCCAACATCAGAGTAACTGCTGTAGAGCAGGAGTGCTGGCTGGCCATCTCAAACACTCTCTATCAAAGACACATGTTCATGTCAAACCTATTTGCAATAAAAAAAACGACCCAAGGAGATCATCAGCTGGAAGAGTGAGCACAGCAGGGAAAATAGAGACTGTGTGGTCTTGAGATTGTAATGTTTCATATGTGGGTTGTTGGAACAGCATATTTTTACAGAGTTGGAGTCAGATAGTAAGTAGCTAAGAAAAGAGGGGCTTGCATTTGTGAATAGTTTTTGCTTAGTGTTCACTATTAAAATTAAGAAACTAACTTGATAATTTTTGTTTAAATAGTGGAATGTAGGAGATCTGTGTCACTCATATTTTAACAGATTACGAGGTGAGACGAGCTTTTCTGGGTGTTTGGGTTTAATTAACAGAGGGGTTCGAGTCCAACTTTTAAATGTCCATCCACGTTAACCCCATTTCCCTGCAGTTGGCCCATATGCTTCCAGTCCTTTCCGATCCACATATTTATCCAAATACTTTTGAAATGTTGTTAATGTACCCCCCTCAACCATATCTGCTGGCAACTCATCCACGTACCAGCCCTCCGTATAAAGAAGTGGCCCCTCAGGTTTCCTTTTATTCCTTCCCCTTTAACCTTAAACTGATCCCCTCTAATCCTTGATTCTCTACACCTTGGAAAAAGACTGAGAGCGTTAACCCTATCCATACCCCTCGTGATTTTATACAGCTCTATAAGGACTTCCTCAGTCTCCTACATGCTAAAGAATAGGTCCTAGCTTGTCCACACTACCTATAACTCAGACCATTGGGTCCTGGCAACGTCTTTGTAAATTTCTTCTGCACTCTTTCTAATTTAACAACATCCTCCCCATAACAAAGTGACAAAGCTGAACACAATACTCCAAATGTGGCCTTACCAAAGTCCTGTGTAACTGCAACATAACGTCCCAACTTCTATACTCAATATCCTGCCTGATGAAGGCCAATGTGCCAAAAGCCTTCTTCACTGCCCTGTGTCTCCACTCTTAGAGAACGGTGCAGCTGAACGCCAAGTTCCCTCTGCCCACTACACCCTTGAATACCCTCCCACTCACCATGAAACTCCTACTTTGATCTGAATTTCCAAAATGCAAGACCTCACTCTTCTATATTAAATTCCATTTGCCATTTCTCGGCCCATTTCCCACCTGATTAAGGTCCTGCTGCAATTTTTGATAAACATTCTCACTGATCATGCTCCCAATTACTTTAGTGTCATCTGCAAACTTACTAATCATACCTTGTACATTCTCAACCAAATCATAGGTAACAAACAGCAATGAACCAAGCCTCTGATCTGACAAACATCCTTCCACTCAACCCTCTGCTTCCTACCATCAACCCAACTGTGTATCCAATTGGCCAGTTCCCCCAGTATTCCACGAGATGAAACCTTCCTGAGCAGCCTGCCATGTGGAACCTTATCAACGGCCTTACTGAAATCCATAGAGACTACGTCTATCACTCTGCCCTCATCAAACGTCCTGATAACTTCATCAAAAGACTCAAAGCAATTTGGGAAGCATGATCTCCCACTCACAAGTCTATGCTGGCTGCTCCGAATCAAACCCTGTGTAAGTAATGGGTGCAGTCAATGGTATGCTGTCCTTCATTGTAAGATGATTCGAGTACATAAGTAAAGCCATCTTCCGGCTGTTGTAGAGCCTTGCTGAGAGAGCATTTGGGGCATTCTGTACAAATTTGATGTCCTTTGTCAGGAATGATTCCCTTACCACAGACACTGATGATGGTAACATGAGAATAAAGTGAAGAAGCTGAGTGTTTAATCTGGAGAGCTGCGAGAGATGAAGAAATGGTGCTATTGAAACACGAGGAGTGGCAGCGATCACTTATTTCCAAAAGAGACATTGACAGGGAGAGAAATTCCATACTTTACCCAGGATTGATTGGTTTGATTTATTGTCACGTGTACCTCAGTACAGGGAAACACTTTTTTTATGAGCAGTGGAGGAAGATCATAGTAAGCATGGCCAGACAGATCATAGGGTGGAAATAGACTTGGACAGAGTAAGGCACACGGGATACACTAAACAGGACGTGCCCTAGACAAGATCAACATGAACAAGATCACCATTATTTGAACTTAGAGAGTCCATTCATCAGTCTAACGTGACTTTCCTAATAGTTTATATGGCTAAATTAACTCTCTCCACGTTATTGTGCAGTCGGCAAGTGAACCCTGGACTGAACATCAGGTTGTTCACAAACCCCAACAGCAGCCACAATACCTTCCATCTGAAACAGGTAGCAATTCCCAACAGCTTCCTCCCTACATAGAGAACACCAGGCCGTCTTTGTGGAGATGGAAGATGCCTTCTTGAGACTTCGCACAAGACATATGGCTTCCCTGCTCACCTCTAGAAAACCACGTTAAAGTCCCACATGTGTATCATAAACAACGGAGCCAAGAGGAACAACGTGGAATAATCTATCTGTGCAGCCTCTGCCCCACTTGTTCACCATGGTAGAGCATCAATTAGGAGACATTTAAGACTGCCGATGCTGGAGATCAGAGGAGAGCATCAATTGCTGGAAAGATACAGCGGGTCAGGCAGCATCCGAGGACCAGGAGAATCGAAGTTTTGGGCATAAGGCATTCATCAGGATTCAGCATCAATTACCTCATTCTGCCCCCGTGTAAGTGCATTGAGGTTGGAATGGCCTCCTACTGTTCCTGTGTAAGTGACTCACGGGAGTGATTGGCTTCAACCTCGTCCAATTGGACAGGGCCAAGGTCCTGACTGATTACCCCTTGTTCTTGTTTGATAGCTCATTGTACTGACTAGTGTGACAATGCTGCAGCTTTAAGAGGTTATTTAGTCTTGGTTTCTTTTAAGAGAGAGATTGAACGATCGTTACCAAGCTGGTTAGTAAAGACCACTTGGGTAAGAGCTAGGGAGGCCTTGTGTTTATTTTAGTGCAGCCTGAATGGGTGTGGCCAGCTCTCACAGATTAGGATCTCTGGGTTTTGGTTTCTCGGCAACATCAGGAACTATTGGGGTCTCCACAGAGTTTGAAGCTTCAGTGAATGTTTCCTGGTTGCAACCCTCTCTGAAGTTTCTCTTGATGTTGTTTTTAATTCCTGGATTGGAGAAATGTTTGTGACAATCTGTGTCTAAATATTTCTTTTTTCCAAGGGCTGTGTATGGGATTTTCCTATATTGGAACAGTTCATTAGTAATAATTTCTAGATCTATTATTCTGTTAACTTGTCCAGTAGAATTACGTTATTCTAAATTTCTCTTTCTTTGGTTTCATTTTCTCTTTCGTGTTTAAGTAGATGGTGTTTTGCTTCACACCGAGTAGTTTGACCAGTCACATGGCATCTGGAACAGACACTTTACATTTCCTTTAAAATAAGAAAACATTAGAATCTAGGCTACTGCCTTCAAATATTTTCGAGGGGCTCTGGTTTTGCCCATCACACTAGACTCCCTCTCTTCCTGGGTAATCGGCCGGAGGCACTGAATGGGCTGTCACTGTTAGATTAGATTACTTACAGTGTGGAAACAGGCCCTTCGGCCCAACAAGTCCACACCGCCCCGCCCCGCCGAAGCGTAATCCACCCATACCCCTACATCTACCCCTACCTAACACTACGGGCAATTTAGCATGGCCAATTCACCTTGCCTGCACATCTTTGGAGTGTGGGAGGAAACCGGAGCACCCGGAGGAAACCCACGCAGACACGGGGAGAACGTGCAAACTCCACACAGTCAGTCGCCTGAGGCGGGAATTGAACCCGGATCTCTAGCGCTGTGAGGCAGCAGTGCTAACCACTGTGCCACCGTGCCGCCCACTGTTCTTCTCCAACAGTCTCAATGGGCTGAATGGCTTCCTCATATTCCTGTGAAACCAGTGTGAGCTGCTGAATGAACTCTTGTTTTACTGGAGCAGTGCCCGCCGTTGCTGTTACATGAATGTTACGGACAGTTTAACAGCACAAGTCTCAATGGAGTCTGGATCCTGCGACACACGGACAAAGACCAGTTCAGGAGCTGACAGAGGACAAAATGTTCTGAATATTGTGGAATCTTTAGCGACCATCCCCACTTCTGATCTTATGGTGGGGAGGTGGGGGAGGGGAGACATTGATGAAGCAGCTGAATATGTTTGTGAAGGGGAAGCTACCCTGAGGATCTCCCACAAAGGTGACCCAGGACAGAGATGATGAACATCTTCCTTTGTGCCATGTTTGACCCCAAACACTGGAGAGGTTACTCTGATTCCTATTAAGTCCAGTTTTGTTAAGCTCCTTTATGTCAACAGAAGTCAACCACTGCCTTGATATCGGGGCCTGTCATTTTTCTCAGAAAGATATAACCTCTTTTGTTCACATCAACAGGCCAACGATATAGGAGCAGCATGTGTTTTCTTCCAACAGGTAGTATTGAATGTCAGGATTTCTCTCCTCAAGGGTGTTCGGGGAGCTAGATGACTGAACGTATTTGAAGAGGAGGTAGATGGAAATTGACCTGTCAGAGAGTTGAGGGCGATGAAGAATTGGATATGAAAGAGGATTTGAGACCAGGAGCAGATCAGTCATGATCTTAAAGAAGGGCAAGGCAGGCTTGGGGAGTGAACAACATGCCTCTGTTTCTGATGTTCTCCCATTCTGTTATTGGAAAGTTAGTGGGTGTTATTTTCATGAATGTTCTGTTATTGAATGTTGCAGACAGGGAGACCAGAGGATTTTGTGAGCCATCCCTGAGTGAGGTATGGGGGCTGTATTCACACTGAATCTGGATGTACAACATGACCAACAAATGAAGCACAAGTTGCAGAGAGGGGAAGCTGTGTGAAGAGAGATGAGGGGCCTCTTTCATACCCAGCCTGGGTTTTCCAATTAGATTTCCCAATTCACTTCAAACCGTGTGGGACAGTACTGAGGGGCTGAATGGTCTCCTCTGTTTCTGTGCACCAGGTTATAGGAGTAAGTAGCCTCCAACTGCTCCTGTCTAGCAGGTTTGAGGGGCTGAATGGAACAGAGGAACATGGGACTGAGCAGCAGGAGAGGGTCATTAGATACTTTGAGCCTTCTCCACCAGGCACTAAAATTGTAGCTGATCAGATTGTGGTCTCAGCCCCACTTTCCTGTCTGCGTCCCATTGTGCAAGACTCACTTCTTTGTCAAATATTTAAATAACACAGCTTTCAATTAATGTGAACATAGAGACACGACAACCTACCACTGAAGACTATTCCGACTTGAAAGGTCCTTTCAGAATTATTCATCATCCATCTTATAGAATCAGAGAGTCATCCAGAACGGAAACAGACCCGTTACTCCAATCTGTTCACTCCGATCAGATATCAAATCTGATTTAGTCCCATTTACCAGCATTTGGCCAATATTCCTCCTGTGATTGTACCCGCATTGACCACTTCCTCTGACTGCACTTTCTGTACACACACCACTCTCTGTGTGAAATATTTACCTTCAGGTCCCTTCTAAATCATTCGCCCTCTCCCCTCCAACCTATGCTGTCTTGTTCTGGACTCCCCTATCCTTGGGAGCAGAACATAGCTGTTCAGAATATCCATGCCCCTGATGATTTTATAAACCTATATAATGTTGCCTCTCAACCTCTGACACTCCAGGGGGAAACACCTCAACCTAACCAGCCTCTCCCTAAAGCTCAAGCTTCCAGTCCTGGAACATTCGTGTAAGTCATTTCTGCAGAAAACCGAGTTGTACGCAGTATTCTTAAAGTGGCCTCACCAACATCTTGTACAAGGCAAATGTGCCAAATGTGTTCAGCACCAGTCTGTCTACCTGCGACTCACTGCTACAGGTAATCATGTATGTAAACATCAGAAAGTTAACATGATGGTAGTGCCAGCAGATAGGAGGACCAGTGATACATTAATCATTATTGAGATTAGATTGTGTTGGAAACATGAGCTTAACATGTCAGGAAGTGAAATCAAATCAATGGGTTCAGGATGGTTAATATACAAAATAACATAGCCCGGAGTGCGTTACAGACTGGAATCTAATCGAGGGGTTCGGGTGGTTAATATACAGAATACCAGATACCCCGGAGTGAGTTAGAGCCAATAATCTAATCGAGACTTTCAGGGTAGTTTATATACAGAATAACAGGTAGCCCGCAGTGAGTTACAACCTGGAATCTAATTGCAGGGTTCAGGGTGCTTTATATACAGAATAACAGATACCCTGGAGTTAGTTACAGCCTGGAATCTAATCGAGGGGTTCAGGGAGTTTTAGATACAGAATAACAGATAGCCTGGAATGTGTTACAGGTTGGAACCTAATCGAGGGATTTAGGATGGTTTATGTACAGAATAACAGATGCCATGGATTGAGTTACAGTCTGGAATCTAATCGAGTAGTTCCGGGTGGTTTATGTACAGAATAACAGATAGCCCCGTGTGAGTTACAGCCTGTCATCTAATCGAGGGATATGTTAACCTTTTTATGTGAAATAACTTGTAACTGGGAGTGTGTCACAAAGTGTACTATTGGCCAACTGGTTTTAAATCTTGACTCACATAAACATAATGCAGCCACAAACTACACAACTTTACTGACTCCCCACTATCCTCAGTTGAGGACTATCCTCCTCTGTTTTCCCCTTTCACTGAAGATATTAATATACCTTTTATACTGCACTGACATTCTGGTTATGGTGCTACCTATCTCTCACTGCCTCATTTATCTTCAATCCTGTTGAAAGATACTTAAACCAACAGATGCACCAAGTTACAGAAAGAGTTTTGTTTAATTGCAGGTGCATTATTTTCTTTTATTTGTAGACAACACACATTTTGAACCCACAGAAGGTCAGTGTGGGATATGAGAAACCCTTCAATTTGGGAGGAGCCCAAGCCAGTCAGTATTCTGATCCAACGCTGCAAATCTACAATTCAGTGGCTGAGCTCTATCAAGTTCTGTATATTATGTTTCTGTTATATATTAGGAGCTTGGAAAGTAAGGCAGACCTTACTGGAATGTCACATTGTCTCTCCGCATTCACTGTAAGCAGGTTCTGGGATTTACATTTTAATCACCTTCAAAGAGCTGTCTCCATTTCCTATCTCTGCTAGCATCAATGAATGGAAATGGCTTTTTACACATTGCCCCCTCTCCCTTGCTGTAAGTATTCCTGACACAAATCAGTCAGGCAGACATTTTAGATTTGTCCACAGCCACCATTTTATATCAGCAAAACGATGACATTGAGTTTATAAATAAGGAAAAGCAAGAGAGACTGGCAACATCAATACAGTTTGAAAATATATAAAACATTGAACATGCACACAGAATCACAGACACACCGAATCACAGACACAGGGATACAGACACCTTCCAGAGGCTGTCTCCATTTCCTATCTTGCAAGAGAATTCATGTTATGATGATGCATTCATGCAGGACAGTAAACAGCTTTTGAGACTTTCCCCATTGTGACAGAAATTCAGCCCCAATCTGAAACTTGGAGATATGTAACAGGACAGAAATGAACCAGCAGCTTTCTGTGTTCTTGCTACCCAGGTAACATTTGACCATTTAGTTTAACTTGTCTTCACTCTAACATTCAACAAGGATCACTTCACAGATCCAATAACAGATCCCTAGGAGTGAGTTCCAGACTGGAATCTAATTGAGGAGTTTAGGGTTGACATACAGCATAAGAGATACCCAGGAGTGAGGGACAGAGTGGAATCTAATCGAGAGGTTTGAGGTGGTTTACATACAGAATAACAGATAACAAGTAGTGTGTCACAAAATCACGGAGTCATACAGTCATAGAGATGTACAGCATGGAAACAGACCCTTTGGTCCAATCTGAACATGCCGACCAGATATCCTAATCTACTCTAGTCTCTTTTTCAAGCACTTGGCCCATCTCCCTCCAAACCTTCCCATTCATATACCAATTGAGCTGCATTTTAAATGTTGCAATTGTACCATCCTCCACCACTTCCTATGACAGTTCATTACATTCATGTACCACCCTCTGACTGAACAAGTTGCCCTTTAGGTCTCTTTCATATTACCTCTCACATTAAACCTATGCCTTCTAGTTCTGGACTCCCCACCCCAAAGAAAATACTTTGTCTATTTTTCCTATCCATGCCCGTCATGATTTTATAAACCTCGATAAGGTCACCCCTCAGCCTCTGACGTTCCAGGGAATACAGCCCCAGACTATTCAGCCTCTCCCTGTAGCTCAAATCCTCTAACACTGGCATCCACCTTGAAAATCTTTTCTGAACCCTTCCATGTTTCACAACATCCTTCCGATAGGAAGGAGACCTGAATTGCATGCCATATTCCAACAGTGGCCTAACCCATGTCCAGTCCAGCCACAGCATGACCTCTCAAAACTCTGACCAATAAAGGAAAGCATACCAAACGCAGCCTTCATTATCTTATCCACCTGCCACTCTACTCTCACGGAGCTACGAACCTGCACTTCAAAGTCTCTTTGTTCAGCAACTCTCCCTAGGACCTGACCATTAAGTGTATAAATCCTGCTCAAATTTGCTTTCTCAAAATGCAGCGCCTCGTATTTATCGAAGTGGAATAGAATTGAAGGTTTTGGGGTGTTTTTGAAACATGCCAGTCACATGTACATGGAAGTGAGTTACACGTTGGAATCTAATCGAGAGGGTTCCGGGTGATTCATATAATCCCGACAGTGGGGAAACAAGCCCTTCAGCCCAACAAGACCACACTGACCCTCAGAAGAATAACCCATCCAGATCCATTTCCCCACATTTACCCCTGACTAATGCACCTCACCTACACATCCTGAATACCATGGGCAATGTTAACAGGGTTTGGATTGGATGGCTAATATACAGACTAACAGATACCCAGGAGTGTGATACAGACTGGAATCTAATCAAAGGATTGAAGTGGCTAATGTACAGAGCCCCTTAAAATTGGAAGTCAGTTGCAGATTGGAATTTTATCAAGGGGATTCGGGACGATTATGTGTACAATAACAGATACCCCAGAGTGAGTTGCAGACTGGAATCTCATCAAGGGTTTCAGGGTGGTTTATATGCAGAATAACAGGTTGCCCGGAGTGAGTTATACAGTCATAGAATCATAGAGATGCACAGTATGGAAACAGACCCTTCAGTCCAACCTGTCAATGCCTACCACATATCCCAACCCAATCTAGTTCCACCTGCCAGTACCTGGCACATGTCCCTCCAAACCCTTCCTATTCATATACTCACCCAAATTCCTCTTAAATGTTGCAATTGTACCAGCCTTCACCACTTCCTCTGGCAGATCACTCCATACATGTACCACCTTCTGCGTGAAAAAGTTTTCCCTTAGGTCTCTTTCATATCTTTCCCCTCTCAAACTAAACGTATGCCCTCTAGTTCTGGTCTCCCTTACCCCAGGGGAAACCTCGATAAGTTCATCCCTCAGCCTCCGACACTCCAGGGAAAACAGCCCCAGACTGTTCAGCCTCTCCCTGTAGCTCAAATACTCCAACCCTGGCAACATTCTTGTAAATCTTTTCTGAACCCTTTCAAGTTTCACAACATCTTTCCGATAGGAAGGAGACCGGAATTGCACGCAATATTCCAAGACTGACCTAACCAATGTCCTGTATTGCCGCAACATGACCTCCCAACTCCTGTAATCGGTACTCTGACAATTAAGGAAAGCATACCAAATACCTTCTTCACTATCCTATCTACCTGTGACTCCACTTTCAAGGAGCTTTGAACCTGCACTTCAAGGTCTGTTTGTTCAGCAGCACACCCTAGGAACTTAACATTAAATGTAGAAGTCCTGCTAAGATTTGCTTTCCCAAAATGCAGCACCTCGCATTTATCTGAATTAAACTCCATCTGTCACTTCTCAGCCCATTGGCCCATCTGGTCCAGATCCTGTTGTAATCTGAGGAAACCCTCTTCTCTGTCCACTACACCTGCAATTTTGGTGTCATCTGTAAACTTGCTAACTGTACCTCTTATGCACGCATCCAAATCATTTACATAAATGACAAAACGTAGAGGGCCCAACACTGATCCTTGTGGCACTCCACTGGTCACAGGCCTCCAGTCTGAAAAACAACCCTCCACCACCACTCTCTGTCTTCTCCCTTTGAGTCAATTCTGTATCGAAATGGCTACTTCTCCCTGTATTCCATGAGATCTAACGTTGCTAACCAGTCTCCCATGGGGAACCTTGTCGAACGCCTTACTGAACTCCATATGGATCACGTCTACTGCTCTGCCCTCATCAATCTTCTTTGTTACTTCTTCAAAAAACTCAATCAAGTTTGTGATACATGATTTCCCACGCACAAAGCCATGTTGACGATCCTGAATCAGTCCTTGCCTTTCCAACTTCATGTACATTCTGTCCCTCAGGATTCCCTCCAACAACTTGCCCACCGCCGAGGTCAGGCTCACTGGTCTATAGCTCCCTGGCTTGTCTTTACCGCCCTTCTTAAACAGTGGCACCACGTTTGCCAAACTCCAGTCTTCCGGCATCTTACCTGTGACTATCGATGATACAAATATCTCAGCAAGATGCCCAGCAATCACTTCTCTAGCTTCCCACAGAGTTCTCGGGTCCACCTGATCAGGTCCTGGGGATTTATCCACCTTTAACCATTTCAAGACATCCAGCCCTTCCTCCTCTGTATATCTGCAACATTTTGCAAGATGTCACCATCGGTTTCCCTGCATTCTATATGTTCCATATCCTTTTCCACAGTATATACTGATGCAAAATATTCATTTAATATCTTCCCCATTTTCTGTGGCTCCACACAAAGGCCGCCTTACTGATCTTAGAGGGGCCCTATTCTCTCCCTAGTTACCCTTTGTCCTTAATATATTTTTAAAAGCAGTTTGGATTCTCCTTAATTCTATTTGCCAAAGCTGTCTCATGTCCGTGTTTTGCCCTCCTGATTTCCCTCTTAAGTGTACTCCAACTTCCTTTACACTCTTCTAAAGATTCACTCGATCTATCCTGTCTATACCCGACATATGCTTCCTTCTTTTTCTGAACCAAACCCTCAATTTCTTTAGTCAGCCAGCATTCCCTATAACTACCAGCTTTCCCTTTCAACCCTGACAGGAAGTTACTGCCTGGAATCGAATCGAGGTGTTCAGGGTCGTTTGTATACAGAACAGCAGACACCCCGGAGTGAGTGACAGCCTGCTATCTAATCGAGGGGTTCAGAGTGGTTTATATACAGAATAACAGATATTCTGGGGTGTGTTACAGCCTGGAATCTAATCGAGGAGTTCAGGGTGGTTTATATACAGAATAACAGATACCCCGGACTGAGGTACAGCCTGGAATCGAATCGAGGTGTTCAGGGTGGGTTATATACAGAATAACAGATAGTCCAGAGTGAGTTACGGCCTGGAATCAAATCGAGGAGTTCAGGGTGGGTTATATACAGAACAACAGATAGCCCACATTAAGTTACGGCCTGGAATCTAATCGAGGGGTTCAAGGAGGTTAATATGCAGAATAACAGATAGCCCGGGGTGTGTTACTGTCTGTAATCTAATCAATGTCTGTTCACTTTAAGATAGTACGTGTTTTGCTGAATCGAAAGTACAGCCACAGATGCCAGCTAAAGGTCACACTGTTCCAAATGTAACAATTAGCTGGGAAATGGAAGTCTGAGTTTTGGTTGCTGTTTTGACAGCAATTCAAATGCAAACAAAGACTTTAAATAATGCTCAGAATATCAGAAGCCAATGGAATTTGAATATTATTGTTCATACATCTAGAAATCAATCAAATTATGAGAATTATTGTATCATCGGAAATAAATAAACCCAGCATTTTGAACACTGGAGGGAGAGCTGCTGCCATCCGACAGCAGAGTAACTGCTGTAGAGCAGGAGTGCTAACTGGCCATCTCAAACACTCTCTATCAAAGACACATGTTCATGTAAAACATACTTGCATTAAAAAAAACATGACCCAGGGAGATACAAGCTGAAATAGTGAACACAGCGGGGAAGACAGAGACTGTGTGGGCTTGAGATTATAACGTTTAATATGTGGGTTGTTGGAACAGCATACATTTTACAGAGTTGGAGTCAGATAGTAAGTAGCTAAGAAAAGAGGGGCTTGTATTTGCGAATAGTTTTTGTTTAGTGTTCACTATTAAAGTTAAGAAATTATCTTGTTAATTTTTGTTTAAATAGTGGAATGTAGGAGATCTGTGTCACTCATATGTTAACAGATTACGATGTGTGGCGAGCTTTTCTGGGTGTTTGGTTTTAATTAACAAAGGGGTTTGACTCCACCTTGTAAATGTCCATTCACACTAACCCCATTTCCCTGCAGTTGGCCCATATCCTTCTCGTCCTTTCCTATCCACATATTTATCCAAATGCTTTTGAAATGTTGTTAATGTACCCCCCTCAGCCACATCTTCTGGCAGCTCATCCACATACCAGCCATTTATGTAAATAAGTGGTCCCTCAGGTTCCCTTTTATTCCTTCCCCTTTAACCTTAAACTGATCCCCTCTTGTCCTTGATTCTCTAAACTTTGGAAAAGACTGCGGGCATTCACCCTATCCATATCCCTCATGATCTTATACAGCTCTATAAGGACTCCCTCAGTCTCCTACACTCTAAAGAAAAGGTCCTCGCTTGTCCAACCTCTCCCTGTAACTCAGACCATTGGGTCCTGGCAACGTCTTTGTAAATTTCTTCTGCACTCTTACTAATTTAATAACATCCTCCCTATAACAAGGTGACAAAACTGAATACAATACTTCAATTGTGGCCTTACCAATGTCCTGTGTAACTGCAACATAAATTCCCAATTTCTGGACTCAATGTCCTGCCTGACGAAGGCCAGTGTGCCAAAAGCCTTCTTCACTGCCCTGCCTACCTGTGACTCCATACTCAGGGAACCGTGCACCTGAACACCAAAGTCCCTCTGCCCACTGCACCCCTTAAGACCCTCGCATTCACTGTGAAACTCCTCCCTTGACTTGAGATTCAAAACTGCAAGACCTCACACATCTATATTAAATTCCATTTGCCATTTCTCAGCCCACTTGCCCACTTGCCCACCTGATTAAGGTCCTGCTGCAATTTCTGAGAAACTTCCTCACTGATCATGCTCCCACTTATTTTAGTGTCATCTGCAAACTTACTAATCATGCCTTGTACATTGTCAACTAATTCATAGATAACAAACAGCTATGGACCCAGCCTCCAGTCTGACAGGCATCCTTCCACTAAACCCTCTGCTTCCTATCAACAAGCCAACTGTGTATCCAATTGGCCAGTTCCCCCAGTAGTCTACGTGATGGAACCTTCCAGAGCAGCCTGCCATGTGAACCTTGTCAAAAGGCCTTATTGAAATCCATAGAGACTACATTAATAATTCTGCCCTCATCAACATTCTTGGTCACTTCAACACAGGACTCTAAGAAATTTGGGAAGCATGATCTCCCAATCACAATTTTATGCTGACCAGTCTGAATCAAACCCTGTGTAAGTAATGGGTGCAGTCAATGGCATGCTGTCCTTCATTGTAAGATGATTCGACTACATAAGTAAAGCCATCTTCCTGCTGTTGTAGAGCCTTCCTGAGAGAGCATTTGGGGCACTCTGTACAGATTTGATCTCATTTGTAAGGAATGATCTCCGTACCACAGATAAGGGTGATGGTAACATGAGGATAGAGTGAATAAGCTGAGTGTTTAATCTGTGGAGCTGTGAGAGATGAAGAAATTGTGATGCTGAAACACGAGGAGTGGCAGCGATCACTTATTTCCAAAAGAGACATTGACAGGGAGAGAAATTCCATACTTTACCCAGGATTAATTGGTTTGATTTATTGTCACGTGTATCTCAGTACAGGGAAACACTTTTTTCTGAGCAGTGGAGACAGATCATAGTAAGCATGGCCAGACAGATCATAGGGTGGAAATAGATTTGGACAGAGTAAGGCATTCAGGTTACACTGAACAGGACATGCACTAGACAAGGTCAACATGAACAAGATCAGCATTATTTGAAATTAGAGCATCCATTCATCAGTCTAACGTGACCTTCCTAATAGTTTATTTGCCTAAACTAACTCTCGCCTCTTTATTGTGCAGTCGGCGTGTGAACCCTGTACTGAACATCAGGTTATTCACAATCCCCAACAGCAGCCACAATACCTTCCATCTGAAACAGGTAGCCATTCCCACCAGCTTTCGCCCTACATAGAGAACAACAGGCAGTCTTCGCAGAGATTTAAGATGCCTTCTTGAGACTTCACACAAGACATATGTCTTCCCTGCTCACCACTAGAAAACCACGTTAAAGTCCCACATGTGTATCATGAGCAACGGAGCCAGGAGGAACAACGTGGAGCAGTCTGTCTGTGCAGCTTCTGCTCCACTTGTTCATCATGTTAGAGCATCATTTCGGAGATACTTAAGACTGCCGATGCTGGAGATCAGAGTAGAGTTTCGATTGCTGGAAAAGCACAGCAGGTCAGGCAGCATAAGAGTACCAGGAGAATTGACGTATTGGGTATAAGACATTCATCAGGAATCAGCATCAATTACCACATTCTGCCCCCGTGTAAGTGCATTGAGATGGGAATGGCCTCCTGCTGTTCCTGTACAAGTGACTCAAGGGAGTGATTGGCTTCTTCCTCGTCCGATTGGACAGAACCAAGGGCCTGACTTGGTGACCCCTGGTTCCTGTTTGACAACTCGATGTACTGTCAAGTGTGATGGTGCTGCAGCTTTAAGAGGTTATTTTGTCCAGGTTTCTTTTAAGAGAGAGATTGTATGGTCATCACAAAGCTGGCTAGTTAAGACCACTTGAGTAACAGCTAGGGAGACCTTGTGTTTATTTTAATGCAGCCTGAATGGGTGTGGCCAGCTCTCACAGATTAGGATCTCTGGGTTTTGGTTTCTCAGTAACATCAGAAACTATTGGGGTCTCCACAGAGTTGGAAGCTTCAGTGGATGTCTCCTGGTTGCTACTCTCTCTGAATTTTCTCTTAATTCTGTTTTTAATTCCTGGATTGGAGAAATATTTGTGACAATCGTGTCTGAATATTCCTTTTTGCCAAGGGCTGTGCTTATGGGATTTTACGATATTGGAACAGTGCATTAGTAATAGTTCCTAGATCTATTATTCTGTTAAGCTGTCCAATACAATTATGTTATTCTAAATTCCTCTTTCTGTGGAGTTATTTCTTCTTTCCTGTTGAAATAGATGGTATTTTGCTTACCACCGAGTAGTTTGACCAGTCACATTGCATCTGGAACAGACACTTTACATTTCCTTTAAAATAAGAAAACAAAAAAGTCTAGGCTATTGCCGTCAAATATTTTCGAGGGGTTCTGTTGTGGTCCATCATACTAGACTTCTTCTCTTCCTGAGTAATAGGCTGGAGGCACTGAATAGGCTATCCCTGTTTTCTCCAATCATGTCAATGGGCTGAACGACTTCCTCATATTCCTGTGAAACCAGCGGGAGGTGCTGAATGAAATCTTATTTTATTGTGGCAATGCGCAGTTTCAGGCAGTGCTGGTAGATGAATGTTACTGATACTTTAACAGCACAAGCCTGAATGGAGCCTGGGTCTTGCTGCACATGGACACAGACCAGTTCAGGAGCTGACGGGTGCGTCAAATTATTCAGAACATTGTGGAATCTTCAGTGACCATCCCCACTTCTGTTCTTATGGTGGGGAGGGTGAGCGCGGGGAGACATTGATGAAGCAGCTAAAGATGTTTGTGAAGGGGAAGCTACTCTGAGGATCTCCCACAGAGGTGACCCAGGACTGAGATGATGACCATCTTCCTTTGTGCCATGTTTGACACCAAACACTGGAGAGTTTACTCTGATTCCCATTAAGTCCAGCTCCTTGATGTCAACAGAAGTCAACCACTGCCTTGATATCGGGGCCAGTCATTTTTATCTAAACCCTTGTCTCAACCTCTTTTGTTCGCATCAATAAGCCATGATATAGGAGCAGCAAGTGTTTTCTTCAAACAGGTGGTATTGAATGTCAGGATTTCTCTTCTCAAGAGTGTTCGGGGAGCTAGATGACTGAAAGTATTTGAAGAGGAAATAGATGGATATTGACCTGTCAGAGAGGTGAGGGCTATGAAGAATTGGGTATGAAAGAGGATTTGAGGCTAGGAGCAGATCAGTCATGATCTTAGTGAAGGGCAAGGCAGGTTTGGGGAGTGAACGACATGCCCCTGTTTCTGATGTTTTCACATTCTGCTATTGGAAAGTTAATGAATGTTATTTTTATGAATGTTCTGGTATTGTATATTGCAGTCAGGGCGACCAGATGATTTTGTGAGCCATCTCTGGGTGAGGTATGTGGGCTGTATTCTTAGTGAATCTGTGTCTACAACATGACCAACAAATTGAGCATAAGCTGCAGAGAGGGGAAGCTTTCTAAAGAGAGATGAGGGGCCTCTTTTATAACCAGCCTGGATTTTCCAATTACATTTCCCAAATCACCTCAAAGCGGGTGTGACAGTCTTGAGAGGCTGAATGGTCTCCCCTGTTTCTGTGCAACAGGTTATAGGAGTAAGTGGCCTCCAACTGTTCCTGTCTAGCCTGTTTGAGGGGCTGAATGGAACACAGGAACATGGGACTGAGGAACAGGAGTGGGTCATTAGATACTTTGAGCCTTCTCCGCCAGGCAGTAAGATTGTGGCTGATCAGGTTGGGGTCTCAGCCCCACTTTCCTGTCTGTATCCCATTATCCATTACTCACTTCTTTGTCAAATATTTAACTAATGCAGCTTTCAATCAATGTAAACATAGAGGCATGATAAACTTCCAGAGAAGAGAAGTACGACTTGAAAGGACCTTACAGAATTTTTCATCATCCCTCTTATAGAATCAGAGAGTCATGCAGAATGGAAACAGACCCGTTCGTCCAATCTGTTCACTCCGATCAGATATCAAATCTGATCCAGTCGCATTTGCCAGCATTTGGCCAATATTCCTCCTCTTTCAGATACTTTTTAAATGTGCAATTGTAACCGCCTTCAACACTTCCTCTGACAGCACTTTCTGTACACACACCACTCTCTGTGTGAAACATTTACCTTCATAAACCTTCTAAATCAATTCCCCCTCACCTTCAACCTATGCTCTCTTGTTCTGGACTCCCCTGTCCTGGGGAGCAGAATGTGGCTGTTCAGAATACCCATGCCCCTGATGGTTTTATAAACCTCTATAATGTCACCCTTCAGCCTCTGACACTCCAAGGGGAAACACCTCAAACTAATCAACCTCTCCTTAAAGCTCAAACTACCAGTCCTGGAACATCCGTGTCAGTCATTTCTGCAGAAAACTGAGTTGTACGCAGATTTTAAAAGTGGCCTCACCAACATCCTGTACAGATACAACATGCCACCACAACTCCTACACTCAATGCTCTGCCTGATTAAGGCAAATGTGCCAAATGTATTCTGCACCACACTATCTACCTGCGACTCGACTTTCAAGGAACAATGCATCTGCGGCCCTATGCCACTTTGTTTCACAACATGCCCCAGGACCTGACCATGAAGTATATAATGTCTGCCCTGATTTGCCTTCCCAAAATGCAAAGCTTCATATTTATCTAAATTAAACTTCATTTGTTACTCCTTGCCCCTTTGTCCCATTTAATTGCGGTCTTGTTGTACTCTGAGATAATCTACTACACCATCTTTCTGATGTCATCTGTAACCTTACTAACTATTGCCCCAATATTCACATCTAAATCCTTTACATAAATGATGAAATGCAGTGATCTCAGTACTGATTCTTACAGCATACTGCTGCTCACAAGCCTCCAGGCTGAAACATATCCCTCTTCACTCAAGCCATTTGTGACTAACTTCTTCTGTATCCTATGTGACTGAAACTTACTAATCTGTCTACTAATCAGAATGAAATACTAGCTATGAAGACAGGCTGAGTAGGTTAGGTTTATTTTCACCAGATAAAAGAAGATTGAGGGGGGACCTGATTAATGTTTGCAAAATCACGAAAGGTATAGACAGGGTGGATAAGGACAAGCTTTTTCCCAGGTTGAAGGAATGAATAACGAGAGGTTGTGCTTTCAAGGTGAGAGGTGGAATGTTTAAAGGGGATACACGTGGTAAGTACTTCACACAGAGGGTGGTGGGCATTTGGAACGTGTTGCCAACAGAGGTGGTCGAGGCAGGCACGGTAGATTCATTTAAGATGCGTCTGGACAGATGCATGAGTAGGTGGGGAGCAGAGGGATACATATGCTTAGGAATTGACCGACAGATTTAGACAGGACATTTGGATCGGCTCAGGCTTGGAGGGCGAAGGGCCTGTTCCTGGGCTGTAAATTTTCTTTGGTCTTTGTTCTTTAAATGAACACATTGCTGAAGTCTATATAGACAATGTCTACCAAACTGCCTTCATCAATCTTCTTTGTCACCTCTTCAAAAAACTCAACCAAATTACTGAGACATGATTTCCCATGCAGAAAGCCACATTGTCTACCCCAATCAGCCCTTTGCCTTCCCAAATGTATGTAAATGCTATCCCTCAGAATCCCCTCCAACAACTTACCCACCACTGACATCAGGCTCACCGGTCTATAGTTCCCTGGCTTTTTGGGTCACTGTTTCCTTTTCTAGTCCCACTCCTCCACTGCTCACAACAAATGTTAAATGTAACCAGGTTGGTGATATGGCCGATGATATTGGTCTCAGACTGGGTCAGGGTCAGTTTTAGGAACAAGTCAGACTAGTTTCTTTAATCTGCTAAAACAACATGTTTATGATCCAGAGTAATGTTACTCAAACTATGATGAAAAGATGAATGGCAAACTGTTTGTTTATTGCAAGTATATAATCAATATTTCCCTTTCTAAAAACACTGACACACACACACACACACACTCTCTGCAATTTTAACTTGAAAGAACTTTGTCCAGGTATTGTTGGAACTCATGACAAAAGGGAAGATTGTGAGATTGTCCAAAACGTTATTCTGCTTCTGAAGATATTGTACTTACACAGCTGCTAGCAATGGGATTTCATCCTGGGAGAGTTTGGATTTGGCTGAATTCCCTTTGCTTTCGGCAGTGAGTAAATTCCAGTGAATTCTGGTTAGAGATCACCCAAAGGGAAGCACGGTGGTGAGCACTGCTGCCTCACAGCACCAGGGACTTGGGGTCGATTCCGGCCTTGGGTGATCGTCTGTGTGGAGTTTGCACATTCTCCCCTTGTCTGTATGAGCTTCGAATGGGTGATCCAGTTTCCTACCACAAACTGTGTAGGTTCGGTGGATTGGTCATGCTAAATTGTCTGTAGTGTTCAGGGATTTCGAGGTTATGTGCAATATTCAGGGGTAAATATAGGGAAATGGTTTGGGAAGGTTGGTATGGACTTGTTGGGTCGAAGGGCCTATTTCAACACTGCAGGGATTCCATAAAAATAAGAATGGTAATGATGACTTGTAGAGGTTTTTTTTCAGGAGTGCAATAGGCCATTCCTTCTCAGGCAGATTACATTTTCTCCCTCTCTGAGTTGAATCACACAGTAATGTCATCCTCTCCCATATTGGACCAAACCAGGTCTCCTTGTACATTGTCCAAACTATGTCTCCATCACATTCTCTGTTCCATGTAGGTGCATCATTGCTGCTGTCACACACAGAGCCAAACCCTTCGCAGAAAATGGTCTCAGTCAATTTGAAGATATGGTTATATGTCCCTGCGTCATTAAAAAATAAAAATGTTTAATTTATTCAGAATACCTGTGTTAAACTGAATGCATTTTTTAAATAAATACAGAAATTGCTGGAAAAGCTCGCCAGGTCTCTCAGTACCCAGATGCTGTAGTTGTACCAGCCTCTACCACTTCCTCTGGCAGCTCATTCCATACGCACACCACCCTCTGTATGAAATGGTGCTCTTTAGGTCTCCTCAAATCCTTTCCCCTTTCACTTTCCCTCTAGTTTTGGATGTCCCTAACCTGGGGAAAAACCCCTGACTACTCACCCTATCTATGGCCATTTTGATTTTATAAACCTTTAATGATGCAAAATGTGACCTCAATCAACACGAATGGCTGTACTTTCAGTCATCCTGGGCCTAAATTCTGAAATGCAATCCTGACACCTCTTCCTTCTCCATCAAGTCCCAATTCTAAATCCATTTTAATCAGTTTGTTCAGATGTATCCTGAGACACCTCTGTGGGCTTTACACCTAGACCTTTGTGCCCGGAGGTAGGGACACTAGCATCACTCAGCAATACCCATAAAGCTGTCACAGTATTCTCCTGTGTGTTTGTTCATCAGACTGTCCTGACATGATGTGACATACCTCTGCAACAGGCAGAACTTGAATCCAGGCCTTCTAGCCCAGAGCTAGGAACACTACCACTCAAGTTCAGGAATTGGAATCAAATCCAGAGCTCTGGATCAGAGACAGGGACACTACCCACTACACTACCATACTCAGACTTGGGTCATATTTTAGTGCCCACTTTCAGCTTGGTGTGGATTTACTACAACCAGGTTACCATTAATGAATTACAAACAACACTTTGTATTATTAAACAAATGCAAGATATTTGTCCCAACTGTAGGATATTGAGTGTACATACCGTGCCATCAAAATTAACTATAAACATCTTTAAGTGCTATTATCTATAATCTGCAATATTAAGGAAAGAAATCCTGCAGACACACTCTGCCCAATGAAGGGTCTCAAATAGATATTTATTACTGAACACCAGAGACGAAGGAAGAGCTTAATTTCTGACCCCAAAACACCGATCACACTTACCCATCTCTAACGTGCGACTCCCCTCTTCCTGGCCGCTGATTACTGTCCAGCCTCTCCTCCCCACTGACTGTGTCTGCAATCTGTCCCTCCTCCCACTAACCACAGAAGGCAAACCAAGCTCAGGGTCTTTGTGAAAATCAAGGCCGGAGTGTGCAGGCCTCCTGCAGAGGGATGGGCATTTTAAAATTGAAGAGGGAGGGTGAGGTGGCAGTAATATCACTCACTGGGCTGAGGGGTCGCTGATGGAGTTTAGTTTGGATTAATGCGAGGTATTGGATTTGGTAAATCAAACAACAGCAGGATCTATACAATTAAAAGTAGAGCCTTTGGCAGTGCTGTAGTACAGAAACTGAGGCCGTCAGGTTTAATTCTTTAAAATTTGCATCTCATATAGATAGTGTGGTTATCAAGGTGTTTAACACACATGTCTTCATCGGACAGACCTTTGAGTATCGGAATGGGGATGTCATGTTGTGGTTGTACAGGACATTGGTGAGACATCTGTGTCCAGTCTGGTCACCCTGCCCGCTCATTCCATAGGCACACCACCCTCTGGGTGAAATAGCTGCCCCTTATGTCACTTTTAAATGTTTCCCCTCTCACCTTAAGCCTATGTTCTCTAGTTTTGGACTCCCCATACCCTTAGAAAACACCTTGACTATTCACTTTGATATTACTGACGTTGATATTATTAAGCTGGAGAGGATTGAGAAGAGATTAACCTGGTTGTTGCTGGGAAAGGAGGGAGTGAGCAATAAGGAGAGGCTGAATCGGCTGGAACTTTTTTCACTGAAGGATATGAGATTAAGCAGTAACTTTACAGAGATTTATAAAATAATGAGGGTTACAGAGATGCTGAACGACTGATGTCTTTTCTCTAGAGTTGAGGATTCAAAACAAGGGAATTTTAAGGTACGATGATTTAAGTTTTACGAAAGTCATGAGAGGTAATTATGTTCGACAGAAGCTGGCTTGTGTGTGGAATGAACTTCCAGAGGAAGTGGTGAAAGCAGGGACAGTTACAATGTTTAAAGGACATTTAGATCAGTCCATGGATAAGACATCAGTTTGGATGGTGCTGTGAGCAGCTGCCCTCTCCCTCCCCATCACTGAATGAATTCATGTTGGTTTTCACCCTCTGTCAATGCCTGTGCAGTGGCTTGTGGAGGCCAGCAGAGGGTGGCACTTTAACCACCACAGAGACTGCCAGACATGCCCCACACAGATATACACACGGGGATGGTGAGGGCACGGCGTGAAGCTCATCTGGTAACTTAAATGAAACATAAAAAATGCTCAATTCACCTCGTAAACTGTTAAAATATGAGGGACAGAGAACACCCAAATTCCACTGTTTAAATAAAAACATCAATTTAATTCTTTTCACTCTGAAAGTGAACATTTTACATCAACTATGCACAACTCTGAGACCCTCCTTCTCTTAACTGCTTATTACCAGACTCCAGCTCTATAGCAATATACTGTTTCTGGGTCT
Source organism: Chiloscyllium punctatum (assembly GCF_047496795.1). Lineage (NCBI taxonomy): Eukaryota > Metazoa > Chordata > Chondrichthyes > Orectolobiformes > Hemiscylliidae > Chiloscyllium > Chiloscyllium punctatum. The sequence goes on from NC_092768.1 coordinate 58,633,039, forward strand.
GCCATCGTCTCATATCACAGGTGCTAGGCAGCTCTCAGTTCAGAACAGCATTCACCCTCTCTCTTGAAGGTACAGTACACATCAGTCTTTCATCACATTATACCCTGATGAATATCGATAAGTGGGACCTATCTGGGTTTCTTTTGTTCTGTGGTTTGTCAATATTTCATCTACTCTGTCTCGTATATGGTAGGATTTTTGTTGCTCATTGACAGCATGTCAACTCTGTCCGTGGGAATATATCAGTATTTCACTTGTTCATACTCGTGTGTGTGGGGCAGGATTTCAGTTGTTTCATGGGGACTGTGACACTATAACAATCCCAATGTTTGTAGATGGCACCAAACCTGGAAGAACTCTGAAGTCTATGGAGGACAGTGTGGAACTGTAACAGGACAGTGACACGTTGATGTAGTGTTCAGGTTTATGGCAGATGGGGATCAATGCAGAGCTGTGTGAGGTGATGCACTTTGGAAGGAATGACAATGAACGGCAGTTTAAAGCAGGCTGTGCCATGATAAAGGGGCTGCAGGAAAAGAGAGCGCTGGGTGTATATGAGCACAGATTGTTGAAGATATCAGGATAAGTGAGGAGAGCAGTAACTATCACAGATTAGTTTCATTATCTGAGCTGTTTACAGGGGGAGGTGTAAGAGGGAGTCTCCGTGCTCCCTTCCTGGGAGGTGGTGGTGACGATGTGTTGTGAGGCCACCCTCCTGCCCACCGAGACCGTGGGGATTCCATTTGTACCAGCTCGACACAAAAGGGAGATGGCATCAGGGCCACAGCTTCTAAGTTGTGCCGGGGGAAAACAGAGCTGCCAGTGGGTTTAAAGTGAGAATTGCCCTTCACTGAACATTGCTCCTTACTCGGTCGGTGGGACGTGGATGTTTCAGAATCTCCACACGAGGTGTCCCGGTCCTCTCCGGCTCCTACCAGGGTCCTCCCCACATGGCGGGGGGAGGGGTGTGAGGGAACGGATATCGGGCACTCCACCATCCGGATAGGCCCTTTCTGTCCTATTCTAGGCTGTTTCTCCTGGAATGGGAGGGAGGGAGGGAGGGAGGGAGTATGGGAGTGGGTGGCCCTACTGTTAGTGTTAGTGTCGGTGGAGGACAGGTTCATGGTGAGGTGTCCGGAGGGAGTCAGTCCACAGTGTTATATCCATGGAGTGCATTAATGTGTGTGGGGGGGGGTTAAAGTGGAGGGAGAGAAAGAGAGAGAGAGAAAGAGAGACAGACAGAGAGAGAGAGAGACAGAGAAGGTGCTGCATGCGGCAGTGAGAGTGGTGGACCATGAGCCTTGTTCGGGGGTCGGTGCGATAACAGATATACAGTCATTGTGAGGGATCAGAGAGAATACAGTGACCCTTATCCTGACAGAGTGGGGAAGGTTATTGATGCTTGTCCTGTATTGCTGGGCATTTCTTCAGACCGCAGATATTGCACTGAGCTGGATGGGGAGCTCAGATCATGCTCGGGGGGTCTGGTGGTGTGATCCCTCTGGGAAGGGAATGGCCCCCTGTGCTAGCCCATTCACCAGGACCTCCGTGCCCCTGTCGACAAATCGTGGTGTAATTACCCCTTATCTGCCATGCTCAGGGTAAACCGTGCAGGGCAGCTACTAACAGATAAAGCTCAACCGTGTGCCCAGTGGCCTTTTAAAGATGGCGCCAGTGTCAGGGATCATGGAATATCCAGGGGCTACCGGGCGATGGTGAGTTCCTCCAGCCATATTGGGTGGGAAAATCGGGCTGGTATTGAATGAGAGGGACAGCATGGGGTAGGGTGGGTAGTTAATGAGATGAGTTCGATAAGATAGCACCAGGAAACTAGCTCGGCCTAGTGTAGATGATCCCTCTGTCACAGTCAATGGAAATGGCACTGAGACAAATAATTGTTAGATTGAGCTCAATGGGTCAAAGACTCTGCTGACCCTACGCCCAGATACAAAGCTGCAGAACAAATTCTCATCCAAAACTGCATCATCTGAACTCCCATTAATATGCTGTTCACCTCCCATTCCTGGAAACACTGGCTGATGTTACATGATGCTGTTAAAATGTTTTCATTTCTGCATTCTGAAACCTGGGAACACATCCTTCCACAACGCTGTCTCTCAGTCTCCCCCACTCTGCCTATTTCCCATACCCCTCCCATTTGTTATTGTTTAAACTGATTCCCCCTCCACCTCTGTATCTCTCTGGCAGTGATGTTCACACCCACAGCACCCCCTTGTCAGGGCACAATAGAGAGTTAGAGCTGTAAATGGGTGTCAGCTGCACATCCAGTCACTTCCAGCATGGGCTGCAAGTTTCCCCACACTGGGCAAGGATCTCACACAGTGTTACAGATCAATGTACTGGGGTGGGGTACACAGTCCTACATGCTGGGAGGGTAACTGCTCCTGGTTTACAGATCAATGCACTGGGGTGGGGTACACAGTCCTACATGCTGGGAGGGTAACTGCTCCTGGGTTACAGATCAATGCACTGGGGTGGTGTACACAGTCCTACATGCTGGGAGGGTAACTGCTCCTGGGTTACAGATCAATGTACTGGGGTGGTGTACACCGTCCTACATGCTGGGAGGGTAACTGCTCCTGGGTTACAGATCAATGTACTGGGGTGGGGTACACAGTCCTACATGCTGGGAGGGTAACTGCTCCTGGTTTACAGATCAATGCACTGGGGTGGGGTACACAGTCCTACATGCTGGGAGGGTAACTGCTCCTGGGTTACAGATCAATGCACTGGGGTGGGGTACACAGTCCTACATTCTGGGAGGGTAACTGCTCCTGGGTTACAGATCATTACACTGGGGTGGGGTACTCAGTCCTACATTTTACAGATTTACAGATTAATCCTGGTTTACAGATTAATTCACATGTGACCACTGCTCAGGTCGCTGTGCTGGTCAGACTATCTGGTTGAGGTTTATAGATAATGTCCTGTTGTGGTCTGCACAGCTCCCGGTGCTGGACAAATATCTAATCTGGGTTTATAGATCAATGAACTGCTGTGGTCTGCACTTCTCACCACGCTGGACAGACATCTGATGTGGCATTATAGATCAATACCCTGATCTGATATGCACAGTGTTCCACTCTGGCCAGATTGCTGGGTTGTATTGACCAGTGTAATGGATGAATCTGGACAGATTGCTGGGTTGTACTGAGCAGGACACTGTCCTGGTCTGCACCGTGTTCCACGGTGAACAGATATCTCCTCTGGGTGTATGGTTTCTGGGCTGGTTCTGGGAGGTGGATTGAGAATGTGGTATATCTCACCATTTCAGCTGCTCGGGCAATGCCTTTAGTTCCCATCCCTGTGATTGGACCCTCCGTCTCTCACCCCATTAATGTTAATGTCACCCCAGGCACAGTACATCATGTTGGTGGGGTGGGGAGGGGGGAAAGGTCATGGACAGGTCAAGGGGTTCCCCGGAACATTCTGTTCCCGACATTCTATAACTGACATTCCTCGGAAGGTTCTGTCCCTGACATTCTATGACTGACATTCCCGGGAACGTTCTGTCCCTGACATTCTATAACTGATATTCCCCGGAACGTTCTGTCCCTGACATTCTATAACTGACATTCCCCGGAACGTTCTGTCCCCTGACATTCTATAACTGACATTCCCTGGAACGTTCTGTCCCTGACATTGTTTGTGAACGGCCGGATGTCAGTGAATTGAACAAACGATAAGATCCCGAGGGGAGAGATCCCGTTCCAGGGAGAAGGAGACACTGTTCCGAAGGCCCCTCAGGCAGTTAAAGGGGGGAATACGTTTTCCCTGCGTTTACATTTCTTCACGACACAGGATCGACCACAATTTAGACCAAAATACAGGAATTCCCAAACTCCATTTGTCTTCAGGAAACTGGGAGAGAATCCTTCAGGACAGCAACATTTCCACCCTCCGTGTTAGGAACTGGGAAAGAGTGACCTGTGTCTGCTCTCCAGTGATCGAGAGTGTGGGAATGTTCTAGAAACGATCTGTCCTTATGGATGTGTCTGTGTGTGTTTGGGAGGGAGGGTTTCTTGTGATTTATGTCACATTTTTGTCAGTAATTCCGACCTTCCCATTTGTTATTCCAGCTCCAATTATTTTAATAAATCCCTGAATACAGGGACACATTTGAAAATCTCACTGGGTCCCCGATCAAAGGGGTCCCTTTGCCTCCAGGCTGATGGATAATGGGTTTGTTTTCCTTCCTCACAGTTAACGTAGTGACCATCTACGTCCTGCTTTATAAAGATTGTGGATTGTCTCCATGTGTAGGACGTTACCTGGGGGCCATGGCAGCGGCGGATCTCCTGGTCATTATCCTCGACCTGATCCTGAGACACATTCCCATTGTTTATCAGGAACAGTTTTATTTCCTGAAGGACTCCGTCCCCGTGTGTAATATCCACGCCGTCCTGCTTTATGCAGTCACTGACTGCTCTGTCTGGTTCACCGTCACTTTCACCTTTGATCGGTTTGTGGCCATTTGTTGCCAGAAGCTGAAAAGTAAATATTGCCGTGAGAAAACGGCGGCTGTGGTTCTGGGAGCAGTGACTGTGCTGAGCTGTTTAAAGAACATTTTCTGGTACTTTATACTCATGGCTCGGTATCGGCTGATGAACGAGCCCTGGTTTTGTGATGTAACATTCGCTGTTCTATCCTCCAGTGTCTGGGTCACAATCGAGTTCCTCCACCACAGTCTAACCCCGTGTGTCCCATTTCTCCTGATTCTGCTGCTCAATGTTCTCACCGTCAGACACATTTTAGTGACCAGCAGAGCCCGCAGGAGACTCCGCGCTCACACCAATGGGGACGCTCAGTCTGACACTGAAATGAGAAACCGAAAAAAATCCATCATTTTACTGTTTGTGATCTCGGCCAATTTCATCCTGTTATGGTCAACGTTCATGCTGTTTTCTATATGGAGACGGATGTGGATGATTGGGTATCGGTCTGTGTATCTCCATCTCTTTGTGCAGGAATTGGGCTTCATGCTGCAGCTTCTCAGTTGCTGCACAAACACCGCGATTTATGCCGTGACCCAGACTAAGTTCAGGCAGCAGCTGAAGAATGTGCTGAAATATCCCTTCACCCAAATCCATTCATCCATCAAATTCCCTCGTTAATCAATCCATCCGGGATTTTCTCATTTCAGTTCAGTGTTTCAGCGATGGAGCAGCCTGTCGCTATGGTAACAGACTGAGGGTAGCACTGGTTTGTCCATCCTTATCCCACAGGGGGGTTACAGGGAAACATTTCAATGTTTCTCACAACTCAGGGGCCAGTGAGAAAAGGCACCATCCCACTGACTGTATCCATCACTTCCATTTGTAACCAATAAAAATGTTGATTAAAGCGTGCCGAGCAGCAGAGTGACCGATGTTGTTGTGTGTCTTTGTGTTGGAGAAGGTGAGCTGGAGAGAGACAGACTCAGCCCCAAGTCTTGGTCCTCAGGGAAGGAGAGGGCACTGCGCCCTGAGCTCAGGAGCTGGGTTTAACTCCCTCTGTTCCCGCCACTCCAACCTGACCTCCCCATTTCCTCACCCCCACACTTTCTCCTCATTTCTCTCTGTCTGTCTGTCTGTCTGTCTCTCTCTCTCTCTCTCACTCTGCATACTCTCTTTTTCACACCACCTCCCATTTCACTCTCCATCGTCCACCAATCTCTCACACACAGAACCCCAACCCTGGTTTCTCCACCTGCCTACAGTCATTACTCCCCCCTCCACTGCACTCTCTTTCTCTTCTGCCGTCTGTCTCCCTCATGCAATTCCATTTCTACCACATTTTCCCCGTCCTCTCACCTCTCCCATCTCTGTATCATCTCAAAACCACTACATGCAGCCACAGCAGCAACAACTACATCCACCCCACAACCCCACCCCCAGTCTCTAGATCAGAGGGAGAGGGCCGCATCAGGGAGGCAGAGTGTGTCATAGAGAGAGGGAGGGGCAGGAGGGAGAGAGATTTAGTCAGAGAGAAACAGAGGGAAGCGGGGAGAAAGAGAGACCGAGGTAGGTGGATCGAGAGTGAGAGAAGGTGGAGAGATAGTGATGGAGTAGGGAGAGACAGAGACAGAGAGAGAGAGGGGTCAAGGGAGAGATAAGGTGAGGGAGGGGGAGAGAGAGAGAAATAGGGGAGGACATAATGAGAGGGGGGATAGAGAGTGGGTGACAGAGAGTGGGGGGTCAGAGTGGGGGGGGAACAGAGTGAGGGGGTAAAGAATGGGGACAAAGGGAGGGGGGCAGAGAGAGGGGGACAGAGAGAGAGGGACCGAGAGAGGGCGACAGAGAGGGAGGGGACAAGAGGGGGGCAGAGTGAGGGGGGACAGTGAGTGGGGGGACAGAGAGTGGGGGGATGGAGAGAGAGGAGACAGAGAGGGGGGTAGAGAAGGAGGGGATAGAGAGTGGGAGGACAGAGGGGTGTGACAGAGGGGGGACAGAGAGCGAAGGGACAGTGAGGTGGGGACAGAAGGGAGGGAGGAGAGAAAGAGACGGGGCACAGAGATAGAGGGGGATAGAGAGAGAGGCTACTGAGAGAGAGGAGACAGAGAAGGGGAGAAGAGAGGGGGCAGGACAGAGAGAGGGGAGACAGAGAGGGGGAGAGAGAGGGGGGAACAGGGAGAGGGGGCACAGAGGGGACAGGACAGAGAGAGGGGAGACAGAGGTAGGGGGGCAGAGAGAGGGGAACAGAGAGAGAGGGTGACAGAGAGGGGGGACAGAGAAAGGAGGTGACAGAGATGGGGGACAAAGAGACGGGGCAGAGGGGGGTGACAGCGATCGGGGGACAGAGGGAGGGGGACAGAGAGAGGGGGGCAGAGAGGGGTGGACTTAGGGGGGAACCGAGAGGGGGGGAGAGAGAGAGCGGGACGGAGAGAGGGGGAACAGAGAGTGGGACAGAGAGAACGCGCAAAGAGAGGGAGGGGGACAGAGCGAGATGGGTCAGAAAAGGAGGGGGGAAAGAGAGAGGGAGAACAGAGAGAGAGGGAACAGAGAGAGGGAGCAGAGACAGGCGTTGAGAGAGTGGGTCAGAGAGAGAGATGGGGACAGAGAGAGGGGGGAGAGAGAGAGGGGGAACAGAGAGGGGGACAAAGAGAAATGGGGGACAGAGAGTGGGGGGACAGAGAGAGAGGCGGGACAGAGACACGGGGGGTGACAGAGAGAGGGGTTGCAGAGAAGGGGGGCAGAGAGAGGGGGCAGAGAGAGCGATGGGGACAGAGAGAGAGGGGGACAGAGAGAGAGAGAGGCGGGAGAGAGAGGGGGGACAGAGAGTGGGGCAGAGTGAGGGGAGAGAGATTCTGGGACAGGCAGGAGGCAGAGAGAGGTGGACAGAGAGAGGCGGAGAGAGAGAGGGAGACAGAGAGGGAGGGACAGAGAGATGGGGGCAGAGAGAGAGGGGACAGAGAGGGGGTGACAGAGGGTGCGGGACAGAGAGGGGGGTAGAGAGAGAGGAGACAGAGAGGAGACAGAGCGAGAGGGACAGAGAGAGAAGGGACAGAGAGTGGGGGGAAGTAGAAAGGTTTAGAGAGTGGGGGGACAGAGTGGGGGGACAAAGAGGGTGGACAGAGGGGTCAACAGAGAGAGGGACAGAGCAGAGTGGGGGATAGAGAGAGGGGTACAGAGAGAGGGGGACAGATAGAGAGAGAGGGACAGAGAGAGGGGGGATAGTGAGAGAGAATGGACAGAGAGAGAGGGGGGCAGAGAGCGCGGAGGGACAGGGAGAGGGACAGAGAGAGAGAGGGGACAGAGAGAGGGTGGGCAGAGCGAGCGAGAGAGGGGAAGGAGAGAGAGAGGGATAGAGAGAGAGGGGAAAGAGAGAGTGGGGGGAGAGAGAGAGAGGGGACAGAGAGAGCGGTGGACAGAGACAGGGGGAGAGACGAGTGGACAGAGAGACCGTGACAGAGAGAGAGAAGGGCAGCCGAGGCGGGACAGAGAGAGGGGGAGATAGAAGGGGTCAGAGACTGGGGTGACAGAGAGACCGGGACAGAGAGAGGGTGGACAGAGAGAGGGTGGATAGGAGGGGGGGGGGGGGTGACAGAGAGGGGGCGGAGCAGAGTGGGGGACAGAGAGAAGGGGACACAGAGAGAGATGGGACAGAGAGAGAGTGGGACAGAGGGGGAAAGAGAGCGCGTGAGCAGAGAGTGGGGTGACAGAGAGGGGTGACTGAGAGGGGGACAGAGAGAGTGGGACAGTGAGGGGGGGACAGGAAGAGGGATGACAGGGAAAAAGGGGGACAGAGAGAAGGGGACAGAGAGGCGGACAGAGAGAGGGGGGACAGAGAGAGGGAAACAGAGAAAGTGGAACACAGAGAGGGGGACAGTGAGTGGTGGACAGAGGGGGGGACAGAGAGAGAGGGAACAGAGGGGTGTCACAGAGAGAGGGGGACACAGAGAGAGACGGGACAGAGAGAGAGTGGGACAGAGGGGGACAGAGAGAGCGTGGGCAGAGAGAGGGGTGACAAAGAGGGGGACAGAGAGGGGGACAGAGAGAGGGGGACAGAGAGAGAGGGACAGAGAGAGAGGGCCGGAGAGAGCAAGGACAGAGAGAGGGGGCACAGAGAGGGGGGCAGAGAGAGGGGGGCACAGAGAGAGGGGGACAGAGAGAGAGGGGGACAGAGAGAGGGGGGACAGAGAAAGGGAGATAGAGTTTGGGGGACAGAGAGAGGGGGGACAGAGAGAGAGGGGGACATAGAGAGGGGGACAGAGATAGGGGGACAGAGAGACGGGAACAGAGAGAGGGCTCAGAAAGAGGGGGACAGAGAGAGGCGGACAGAGAGAGGAGGACAGACAGTGGGCTCAGAAAAAGGGGGCAGAGAGTGGGGGACAGATAGAGAGGGCAGAGTGACGGGGACGGAAAGATGGGCGACACCGGGAGACAAAGAGAGGGGGCAGAGGAGAGGGGAACGGTTATGCTTCGGCAGGGCGGTGTGGACTTGTTGGGCCGAAGGGCCTGTTTCCACACTGTAAGTAATCTAATCTAATCTAAAACAGAGACGGGAACAGAGAGAGGGAGGACAGAGAGAGGGGGGAGAGAGAGAGAGGGGACAGAGAGAGAGGGGGGCACAGAGAGAGAGGGGGACAGAGAGAGGGGGACAGAGAGAGGGTGGACAGAGAGAGGGGGCAGAGAGACGGGGACAGAGACAGGGACGACGGAGAGAGGGGGTACAGAGAGAGGGGACATAGAGAGGGGGACAGAGAGAGAGGGACAGAAAGTGGGCGGAGAGACAGGGACAGAGACAGGGTGCACAGAGAGAGGGAGGACAGAGAGAGGGGGCAGAGACAGAGGGGGACAGACAGAAGAGGGAAAGAGAGAGAGGTGAACAGTGGGGGGCAGAGAGAGAGGGACAGAGAGGTGGTATAGAGAGATGGGGACAGAGAGAGAGGGGAGCAGACAGGGGGCAGGGTGGGGAGACAGAGAGGGGCACAGAGAGAGGGAGGTTAGAGAAAGGGGTACAGAGTGATGGGGACAGAGAGAGGGGGGACAGAGAGGGGGGAGAGAGAGGGTGGACAGGGCGAGGGAGGACAAAGAGAGGGGGCAGAGACAGAGGGGGACAGAGAGAGGGGGAAAGAGATGGGGGAACAGAGAGACGGGAACAGAGAGAGGGGGGACAGAGAGGGGAGAGAGAGGGTGGACAGGGAGAGGGAGGACAGAGAGAGGGGGCAGGGACCGAGGGGGACAGAGAGAAGAAGGAAAGCTAGAGAGGTGAACAGAGGGGGGCAGAGACGGGGGGAAAGAGAGGGAGTACAAAGATGGGGGGACAGAGAGAGGGGGCAGACAGGGGGCAGAGTGGGGAGACAGAGAGGGGTATAGAGAGAGGGTGGTGAGAGAAAGGTGTACAGACAGATGGGGACAGAGAGAGGGGGGACAGATAGAGGGGGACAGAGAGAGGGGACAGAGAGATGGGGACAAAGAAAGGGGGCACATATGGGGACAGGGAGCGGGGGACAGAGAGAGGAGGACAGAGAGAGGTGGAGATAGTGGGGGTCAGAGGGTGAGGGCACAGAGTCGGGGGACACTGTGGGGGGCAGAACCATGGGGACAGAGACAGGGAGACAGAGACGGGGGACAAAGAGAGAGGGGGTACTGAGGGAGCGGGACAGAGAATGGGGGGCATAGAGAGGGGGACTGAGAGAGGGGGAGATAGAAGAGATCAGAGAGAGGGGGCAGAGAGTGGGGGACAGAGACTGGGGGTACAGAGTGGGGTACAGAGTGGGGGACAGAGTGGGTGGCAGAGTGAGGGGGACAGAGGGAGGGGAACAGAGAAAGGGGAACAGAGAAAGGGGAACAGAGAGCGCGGGACATTGAGTGGGGGACAGAGAGAGGGAGAACAGAGATAGGGGCAGAGGGACGGGGGCAGAGAGAGGGAGGACCGAGAGAGGGGTTACAGAGAGAGGGGACATAGAGGGGGGACAGAGTGAGGGGGACAGAAAGTGGGCAGAGAGACGGGGACAGAGAGAGGGTGGACAGAGTGAGGGAGGACAGAGAGGGGGGCAGAGACAGAGGGGGGCAAGAGAGAAGAGGGAAAGCGAGATAGGTGGACAGTGGGCGGCAGAGAGGGGGGACAGAGCGGGGGTACAGAGCGAGGGGGACAGAGAGAAGGGGGCTGACAGGGGGCAGAGTGGGGAGACAGAGAGGGGGACAGAGAGATTGTGGTCACAGAAAGGGGTACAGAGAGATGGGATCAGAGAGAGGGAGGACAGATAGAGGGGGACAGCGAGAGGGGGAAAGAGATGGGGAGCAGAGAGACGGGGACAGAGAGAGGGGGGACAAAGAGAGGGGGGACTGAGAGAGGGGACAGAGAGAACGGGGACAGACAGAGGGGACAGAGAGATGGGGACAAAGAAAGGGGGGCAGAGATGGGGGACAGGGAGCGGGGGACAGAGAGAGGAAGACAGAGAGTGGGAGAGATAGTGGGGGCACAGAGTGGGGGGACACTGTGGGGGGCAGAAACATGGGGGCAGAGACAGGGGACAGAGATGGGGGACAAAGAGAGAGGGGGTGACTGGGGAAGCGGGACAGAGAGAGGGGGACAGAGAGGGGGGTAATGAGAGAGGGGGAGATAGAATGGGTCAGATAGAGGGGGCAGAGTGTGGGGGGACAGAGACTGGGGGTACAGAGTGGAGGTACAGAGTGGGAGGACAGAGTGGGGGACAGAGTGGGGGACAGAGTGGGGGACAAAGAGAGGGGAGACGGATGGGGCGGGACAGAGGGGGGGACAGAGAGAGGGGAGACGGAGGGGGGGACAGAGAGAGGGGGTTACAGAGAGGGGGGACAGAGAGGGCGGGACAGAGAGAGGGGGACAGAGAGAGAGGGCGACAGAGAGAGGGGGAAGACAGAGGGGGAGAGACAGAGCAGGGACAGACAGAGGGGGGACAGAGAGAGAGGGGCACAAAGTGAGGGGTAAAGAGAGAGGGGGTAGATAGAAGGGGTCAGAGAGTGTGGGGACAGAGAATGCGGGGACAAAGAGTGGGAGTACCGAGTGGGGGGACAGAATTGGGGATCAGAAAGAGGGGGCAGAGACAGTGGGATAGAGAGAGGGGCGTACAGAGTGGGGGGAAGAGAGCGGCGTGGGACAGAGAAAGTGGGGGACAGAGATAGAGGGGGACAGGGAAGGGGGACAGAGAGAGGGGGGCAGAGTGGGCAGAGAGCGCGAGCGAGGGGATAGAGAGAGGGGGACAGAGAGAAGGGGACCGAGAGAGACGGGGACAGAGTGAGGGGGGACAGAGAGAGGGAGGACAGAGAGAAGGGGCACAGAGAGAGGGGGTCAGAGGGGGGGAACAGAGAGAGGGCGAACAGGGGGGCAGAGAGAGTGGGGACAGGGAGAGGGGACAGAAAGTGATGTACAGAGGCAGCGCATAGAGAGAGAGGTGGGACAGAGAGGGGGGCAGAGAAAGCGGGGACAGAGAGAGAGGGGACAGAGAGAGAAGGGCGACACAGAGAGGGGGACAGAGAGAGGTGGACAGAGAGCGGGAGAACGGAGATGTTGGGACAGAGAGAGGGGAGCAGATAGAAATGGGGGAAAGAGAGAGACGGGGACAGAGAGAGGGGGGTAGAGAGAAGTGTAGATGGAGAAGGGAGTTCAGAGATAGGGGGAAAGAGAGAGGGGGACAGACAGAGGAGGGACAAAGAGAAGGGGACAGAGAGAGAGGGGCGGAGAGAGGGGGGCGAGAGAGTGCAGCGAGATGGGGGGGCAAGAGGGGGGCGAGAGAGGGGGGAGACGGGAGGGGAAGAGAGAGGGGGAGAGGGAGCTGGAGAGAGTGGGGGAGAGACGGGAAGAGAGAGGAGTGAGAGAGAGGAGAGTGAGAGGGTGAGTGAGGGATGGAGTGAAAGAGGGAAGGGGTAAGAGAGGGAGAGGGGGGAGAGAGTTCAGTGACAGTTGGGGAGACAGATAGTGAAGAGTGAGAGAGGGGGAGAGAGAGAGTAAGGGGTAGAGAGAGAGGGTGAGAGAGAGAGTGGGGGAGAGAGAGATGCATGGAGAGAGAGGAGGTAGAGAGAAAGGGGAAGAGAGGGGGAGATAGAGAGAGGGAGTGATGGGGAGGGGAGGAGGAGAGAGGGGCTAGAGAGAGGCTTGGAGCGAGAAGGGGTAGAGAGAGGGGGTAGAGAGAGGGTGGTAAAGAGACAGTGGGAGACAGAGGGGGACAGAAATGGGACAGGGACAGGAGGGCAGAGGGAGGGAACGAGGAAGGGGGCAAGGGAGGGTGCGTGGGAGGTGTCAAGGAAGGGGGTGAGAGAGTGGGCGGGAGAGGGGTCAAGAGTGGGTGGCGAGAGAGGGGGGAGAGCGCGGGGAGAGGGGGGGAGATGGAGAGACAGGAGATGGACAGCGGAATTGGAAATGGGAGTTGAAGAGGGGAGAGAGGGGAAGAGAGTGCGAGAGCAAGTGGAGGAGAGCGGAGGAAAGGGGGAGAGGGGGGAGAGAGTGGGGGAGAGAGGAGGAAGAGGGGGACAGGGGAAAAGAGGGGGCAGAGAGGGGGAGATGCAGAGAGGTCAGATGGAGAGCAGTTGGAGAGGGGGGAAAGAGGGAGGGAAGAGAGAGAGAATTCGGAAGGGAGGGTAGAGAGAGGGGGAAAGAGACAGACGGAGTTAAAGAGAGGGTGAAGAGAGAGGTGGAGAGAGAGGATAGATAGAAGGGGAAGAGAGAGAAAGGGAGAGAGAGGGGCGAGAGAGGGGTAGAGGGAGGTAAGAGAGAGGGAGAGAGAGTGGGAACGAGAGTCGGGACAAGAGAGCGGGCGAGTGTGGGGGCGAGAGTAGGGGCGAGAGTGGGGCTGAGAGAGGGGGAGAGAGAACAGGAAGAGATGAGCGCGAGAGAGGTGGATGAGAGATGGGTGCGAGGGGGGCGACAGAGGGGGCGAGATAGACAGAAGGATTTAAATAGAGGGTGAAGAGAGAGGAGAGTCGAGAGAGGATGCAGAGGTGGAGAGAGAGGGGGGCGAGAGAGGGGGCGAGAGTGGGAGTGAGAGAGGGGCGAGAGAGGGGGCGAGAGCGGGGGCGAGAGTGGGGGCAGGAGGGAGTGAGATGGGGGAGTGATAGGGACAAGAGAGAGGGGGAGAGAGAGGGGGGCGAGAGATGGGGGCGAGAGAGGGGAGCGAGACGGCAGGCGAGAGATGGGCGAGAGGGGTGCAAGAGAGAGGGCGAGAGAGGGGGTCAAAAGAGAGGAGACAAGAGAGAAGGGGGCGAAAGAGGGGGAAGAGAGATTTGGGGAGATTTGGGGAGAGAGAGTGGGGAGAGAGATTTGGCGGGAGAGGTGAGAGAGAGGGGGAAGAGACGGGGAAGAGAATGGTGGGAAAGAGAGGGGGAAAGAGAGGGCGAGAGGGGTTTAGAGAGGGGGGAGGAGAAGAGAGAGGGGGAGAGAGAGTGGGGGAGAGAGATTTGTGGAGAAAGATGGGGTGAGAGAGGGGGGAAACAGAGGGGTTGAAGAGAGGGGTGGCAGAGTGGGGAGAGAGATGGGGAGAGACACACTGGGACCCTCTCTGACAATTTAAGACACACTGTGACACTCTTTGACAGACTGTGACACACTCTGACACACTCTGACACACACTGTGATACTCTCTGACATTCTTTGAAACACATTATTACACTCCCTGACAAACTGTGACACACTCTGAAACTATCTGCGACACACTGGGGCCCTCTCTGACAATTTGAGATGCACTGTAACACTCTCTGATCCTATCTGACACGCTCGGAGACACACTGTGACACTCTCAGAAAACTCTCTGAAAAGCACTGTGACACTCTCTGACAGACTGTGACACTCTCTGACACTTTGAGATGCACTGTGAAACTTTCTGATCCTGTCTGACACTCTTTCAGACACATTGTAACACTCTCTGACTCTCTCTGACATTTCGAGATGCACTGTGACATTCTTTGACTCTCTCTGAAACACACTGTGACTCTCTCTGAGAAACTATGACAAACTGTGACACTCTCTGAGACACACTGGGACGCTCTCTGAGATTTTGAGATGCACTGTGACCCTCTCTGCCAGGAAGTGACACACTGTGACACACTCTGACACTCTATAAGACACACTGTGACACTCTCTGACATTCTTTGAAACACACTGTGATACTCTCTGACAGATTGTGACACACTCCGACACACTCTGTGACCCACCGGGACCCTATCTGACAATTTGCCACGCACTGTGACACTCTCTGATCCTAACCAACACACTCTGAGACAAACTGTGACACTCTCTGACTGACTGTGACACACTCCGACACACTCTGCGACACACTGGGACCCTCTCTCACAATTTGAGATGCACTGTGACACTCTCTGATCCTATCCAACAAACTCTGAGACACACTGACACTCTCTGATCCTATCCAACACACTCTGAGACACACTGTAACACTCTATGAAACTCTCTGAAAAGCACTGTGATACTCTCTGGCAGACTGTGACACACTGTGACACACTCTGACACACACTGTGATGCTCTCTGACATTCTTTGAAACACATTATTACACTCCCTGACAAACTGTGACACACTCTGGCACTATCTGCGACACACCAGCACACTCTCTGACAATTTGAGATGCACTGTGACACTCTCTGATCCTATCTGTAACTCTCTGAGACACGCTGTGACACTCTCTGAAAAGCACTATGACACTCTCTGACAGACTGTGACACACTGTGACACTCTCTGACAGATAGTGACACAATCAGACTCTCTCTGAATCTCTGACACACACTGTGATACTGTCTGACACACTCTGAGACACAATGTGACACACTCTAACAGACTATGACACACTGAAACACTATCTGAGACGCACTGTGACACTCTCGGATCTTATCTGACACGCTCTGAGACACACTGTGACACTCTCTGACAGACTGTGACACACTGCGACATTCTCTGACACTCTCTGACACTTTTAGACACACTGTGAAACTCTATGATCCTGTCTGATACTCTCGGAGACACACTGGGATACAGTCTGACTCTATCTGAAATACACTGTGACACTCTCTGAAAAACTGTGACGAACTGTGACACTCTCTGAGACACACTGGGACCCTCTCTGAGATTTTGAGATGCACTGTGATATACTCTGACACTATATAAAACACACTGTAAATAACTCTCTGACATTCTTTGAAACACACTATCACAATCACTGACAGACTGTGATACACTCTGACACACTCTGTGACACAGCGGAACCCTCTCTGACAATTTGACACGCACTGGGACAGTCTCTGATCGTATCCAACATACTCTGACTCTCTTTGAGGCACACTGTGACACACACTGACAGACTGTGACACACTGAAACACGCAATGAGTCTCTATGACACTCTCTTAGACACACTGCGAGACTCTGACTCTCTCTGACACTTTGAGACGAACTATGACACTCTGTGCTCCTATCTGACACTCTCTGAGACACGCTGTGACAATCTCTGACTCTCTCTGACAGTCTCTCAGACACACTGTAACACTCTCTGACTCTCTCTGACATTTGAGATGCACTGTGACACTCTCTGATCCTATCTGACACACTCGGAGACACACTGTGACACTGTCCAATCCGATCCAACACACTCTGAGACACACTGTGACACTCTCTGACACTCTCTTAGACACACTGTGACACACTCTGACACACACTGTGATGCTCTCTGACATTCTTTGAAACACATTATTACACTCCCTGACAAACTGTGACACACTCTGACACTATCTGCGACACACTGGGACCCTCTCTGACAATTTGAGATGCACTGTAACACTCTCTGATCCTATCTGACACACTCTGAGACACACTGTGACACTCTCTAATCCTATCCAACACACTCTGAGACACACTGTGACACTCTCTGACACTCTCTTAGACACACTGTGACACTCTCTGAGACTCGCTGACACTTTGAGACGTACTATGACACTCTCTGATCCTATCTGACACTGTCTGAGACACACTGTGACACTCTGACTCTCGCTGAAACTTTGAGATGCACTTCGACACACTCTGACACACTCTGACACATACTGTGACACTCGCTGACATTCTTTGAAACACACTGTGACAATCTCAAACAGAATGTGACACACTCTGACACTATCTGCGACACCCTGGGACACTCTCTGACAATTTGAGATGCACTGTGACACTCTCTGATCCTATCTGACACTCTCTGAGACACGCTGTGACACGCTCTGAAACTCTCTGAAAAGCACTATGACACTCTCTGACAGACTGTGACACACTGTGACACTCTCTGACAGATAGTGACACAATCAGACTCTCTCTGAATCTCTGGCACACACTGTGATACTGTCTGACACTCTCTGAGACACAATGTGACACACTCTGACAGTCTGTGACACACTGAGACGCTCTCTGAGACGCACTGTGACACTCTCTCATCTTATTGGACACTTTCTGAGACACACTGTGACACTCTCTGATAGACTGTGACACACCGCGACATTCTCTGAGACGCACTGTGACACTCTCTGATCTTATGTGACACTCTCTGAGGCACACTGACACACTCTCTGACAGGCTGTGACACACTGCGACATTCTCTGACACTCTCTGACACTTTGAGACACACTGTGACACTCTGATCCTGTCTGACACTCTCGGAGACACACTGGGATACAGTCTGACTCTATCTGAAATACACTGCGGCACTCTCTGAGAAACTGTGACAAACTGTGACCCTCTCTGAGACACACTGGGATGCTCTCTGAGATTTTGAGATGCACTGTGACACACTCTGACAGAAAATGACACACTGTGACACACTCTGACACTCTATAAGACACACTGTGACACTCTCTGACTCTCTCTGAAACACACTGTGACACTCTCTGAGAAACTGTGACACACTCTGACACTCTCTGAGACACATTGGGACCCTCTCTGAGATTTTGAGATGCACTGTGACACACTCTGATACTCTATAAGACACACTGTGACACTCTCTGACATTCTTTGAAACAAACTGTCACAATCACTGACAGACTGTGATACACTCTGACACACTCTGCGACACAGCGGGACCCTCTCTGGCAATTTGACACGCACCTGGACAGTCTTTGATCCTATCCAACACACTTTGAGACACACTGTGACACTCACTGACACTCTCTGAAAAGCACACTGACACTCTCTGACAGACTGTGACAAACTGTGACACTCTCTGACAGATAGTGACACATTCAGACTCTCTCTGAAACTCTGGCACACACTGAGATACTGTCTGACACTCTCTGAGACACAATGTGACACACTCTGACAGACTGTGACACACTGAGACACTCTCTGAGACGCACTGTGACACTCTCTGATCTTATCTGACACTGTCTGAGACACACTGTGACACTCTCTGACAGACTGTGAGACACCGCGACATTCTCTGACACTTTCTGACACTTTGAGACACACTGTGACACTCTCTGATCCTGTCTGACACTCTCGAAGACACACTGGGATACAGTCTGACTCTATCTGACACTCTCTGAGGCACATTATGACGTACTGAGACACTCTCTGATTCACTCTGACATCTCTGAGACACACTGTGACACTCTCTCACTGTGACCATCTCTGAGCCAAATGCTGACACTCTCTGAGACACAGTATTACACACTGTGACACTCTCTGACTCTCTTTGAGGCACACTGTGACAATCACTGACAGACTGTGACACACTGAAACATGCTCTGACACTCTATGACACTCTCTTAGACACACTGCGACACTCTGACTCTCTTTGACACTTTGAGATGCACTATGATACTCTATGTTCCTATCTGACACTCTCTGAGACGCACTGTGACACTCTCTGACACTCTCTGAAAAGCACTGTGACACTCTCCAACACTCTCTGAGACACACTGTGACACTCTCTGAGACTCGCTGACACATTGAGACGCACTATGACACTCTCTGATCCTATCTGACACTGTCTGAGACACACTGTGACACGCTGACTCTCGCTGAAACTTTGAGATGCACTGTGAGACACTCTGACACACTGACACACACTGTGACACTCGATGACATTCTTTGAAACACACTGTGACAATCTCTGACAGACTGTGACACACTCTGACACTATCTGCGACACACCAGCACACTCTCTGACAATTTGAGATGCACTGTGACACTCTCTGATCCTATCTGTAACTCTCTGAGACACGCTGTGACACTCTCTGAAAAGCACTATGACACTCTCTGACAGACTGTGACACACTGTGACACTCTCTGACAGATAGTGACACAATCAGACTCTCTCTGAATCTCTGACACACACTGTGATACTGTCTGACACACTCTGAGACACAATGTGACACACTCTGACAGACTATGACACACTGAAACACTATCTGAGACGCACTGTGACACTCTCTGATCTTATCTGACACGCTCTGAGACACACTGTGACACTCTCTGACAGACTGTGACACACTGCGACATTCTCTGACACTCTCTGACACTTTTAGACACACTGTGAAACTCTATGATCCGGTCTGATACTCTCGGAGACACACTGGGATACAGTCTGACTCTATCTGAAATACACTGTGACACTCTCTGAAAAACTGTGACGAACTGTGACACTCTCTGAGACACACTGGGACCCTCTCTGAGATTTTGAGATGCACTGTGATATACTCTGACACTATATAAAACACACTGTAAAAATCTCTCTGACATTCTTTGAAACACACTATCACAATCACTGACAGACTGTGATACACTCTGACACACTCTGTGACACAGCGGAACCCTCTCTGACAATTTGACACGCACTGGGACAGTCTCTGATCGTATCCAACATACTCTGACTCTCTTTGAGGCACACTGTGACACACACTGACAGACTGTGACACACTGAAACACGCAATGAGTCTCTATGACACTCTCTTAGACACACTGCGAGACTCTGACTCTCTCTGACACTTTGAGACGAACTATGACACTCTGTGCTCCTATCTGACACTCTCTGAGACACGCTGTGACAATCTCTGACTCTCTCTGACAGTCTCTCAGACACACTGTAACACTCTCTGACTCTCTCTGACATTTGAGATGCACTGTGACACTCTCTGATCCTATCTGACACACTCGGAGACACACTGTGACACTGTCCAATCCGATCCAACACACTCTGAGACACACTGTGACACTCTCTGACACTCTCTTAGACACACTGTGACACACTCTGACACACACTGTGATGCTCTCTGACATTCTTTGAAACACATTATTACACTCCCTGACAAACTGTGACACACTCTGACACTATCTGCGACACACTGGGACCCTCTCTGACAATTTGAGATGCACTGTAACACTCTCTGATCCTATCTGACACACTCTGAGACACACTGTGACACTCTCTAATCCTATCCAACACACTCTGAGACACACTGTGACACTCTCTGACACTCTCTTAGACACACTGTGACACTCTCTGAGACTCGCTGACACTTTGAGACGTACTATGACACTCTCTGATCCTATCTGACACTGTCTGAGACACACTGTGACACTCTGACTCTCGCTGAAACTTTGAGATGCACTTCGACACACTCTGACACACTCTGACACATACTGTGACACTCGCTGACATTCTTTGAAACACACTGTGACAATCTCAAACAGAATGTGACACACTCTGACACTATCTGCGACACCCTGGGACACTCTCTGACAATTTGAGATGCACTGTGACACTCTCTGATCCTATCTGACACTCTCTGAGACACGCTGTGACACGTTCTGAAACTCTCTGAAAAGCACTATGACACTCTCTGACAGACTGTGACACACTGTGACACTCTCTGACAGATAGTGACACAATCAGACTCTCTCTGAATCTCTGGCACACACTGTGATACTGTCTGACACTCTCTGAGACACAATGTGACACACTCTGACAGTCTGTGACACACTGAGACGCTCTCTGAGACGCACTGTGACACTCTCTCATCTTATTGGACACTTTCTGAGACACACTGTGACACTCTCTGATAGACTGTGACACACCGCGACATTCTCTGAGACGCACTGTGACACTCTCTGATCTTATGTGACACTCTCTGAGGCACACTGACACACTCTCTGACAGGCTGTGACACACTGCGACATTCTCTGACACTCTCTGACACTTTGAGACACACTGTGACACTCTGATCCTGTCTGACACTCTCGGAGACACACTGGGATACAGTCTGACTCTATCTGAAATACACTGCGGCACTCTCTGAGAAACTGTGACAAACTGTGACCCTCTCTGAGACACACTGGGACGCTCTCTGAGATTTTGAGATGCACTGTGACACACTCTGACAGAAAATGACACACTGTGACACACTCTGACACTCTATAAGACACACTGTGACACTCTCTGACTCTCTCTGAAACACACTGTGACACTCTCTGAGAAACTGTGACACACTCTGACACTCTCTGAGACACATTGGGACCCTCTCTGAGATTTTGAGATGCACTGTGACACACTCTGATACTCTATAAGACACATTGTGACACTCTCTGACATTCTTTGAAACAAACTGTCACAATCACTGACAGACTGTGATACACTCTGACACACTCTGCGACACAGCGGGACCCTCTCTGGCAATTTGACACGCACCTGGACAGTCTTTGATCCTATCCAACACACTTTGAGACACACTGTGACACTCACTGACACTCTCTGAAAAGCACACTGACACTCTCTGACAGACTGTGACAAACTGTGACACTCTCTGACAGATAGTGACACATTCAGACTCTCTCTGAAACTCTGGCACACACTGAGATACTGTCTGACACTCTCTGAGACACAATGTGACACACTCTGACAGACTGTGACACACTGAGACACTCTCTGAGACGCACTGTGACACTCTCTGATCTTATCTGACACTGTCTGAGACACACTGTGACACTCTCTGACAGACTGTGAGACACCGCGACATTCTCTGACACTTTCTGACACTTTGAGACACACTGTGACACTCTCTGATCCTGTCTGACACTCTCGAAGACACACTGGGATACAGTCTGACTCTATCTGACACTCTCTGAGGCACATTATGACGTACTGAGACACTCTCTGATTCACTCTGACATCTCTGAGACACACTGTGACACTGTCTCACTGTGACCATCTCTGAGCCAAATGCTGACACTCTCTGAGACACAGTATTACACACTGTGACACTCTCTGACTCTCTTTGAGGCACACTGTGACAATCACTGACAGACTGTGACACACTGAAACATGCTCTGACACTCTATGACACTCTCTTAGACACACTGCGACACTCTGACTCTCTTTGACACTTTGAGATGCACTATGATACTCTATGTTCCTATCTGACACTCTCTGAGACGCACTGTGACACTCTCTGACACTCTCTGAAAAGCACTGTGACACTCTCCAACACTCTCTGAGACACACTGTGACACTCTCTGAGACTCGCTGACACATTGAGACGCACTATGACACTCTCTGATCCTATCTGACACTGTCTGAGACACACTGTGACACGCTGACTCTCGCTGAAACTTTGAGATGCACTGTGAGACACTCTGACACACTGACACACACTGTGACACTCGATGACATTCTTTGAAACACACTGTGACAATCTCTGACAGACTGTGACACACTCTGACACTATCTGCGACACACCAGCACACTCTCTGACAATTTGAGATGCACTGTGACACTCTCTGATCCTATCTGTAACTCTCTGAGACACGCTGTGACACTCTCTGAAAAGCACTATGACACTCTCTGACAGACTGTGACACACTGTGACACTCTCTGACAGACTGTGACACACTGCGACATTCTCTGACACTCTCTGACACTTTTAGACACACTGTGAAACTCTATGATCCGGTCTGATACTCTCGGAGACACACTGTGATACAGTCTGACTCTATCTGAAATACACTGTGACACTCTCTGAAAAACTGTGACGAACTGTGACACTCTCTGAGACACACTGGGACCCTCTCTGAGATTTTGAGATGCACTGTGATATACTCTGACACTATATAAAACACACTGTAAAAATCTCTCTGACATTCTTTGAAACACACTATCACAATCACTGACAGACTGTGATACACTCTGACACACTCTGTGACACAGCGGAACCCTCTCTGACAATTTGACACGCACTGGGACAGTCTCTGATCGTATCCAACATACTCTGACTCTCTTTGAGGCACACTGTGACACACACTGACAGACTGTGACACACTGAAACACGCAATGAGTCTCTATGACACTCTCTTAGACACACTGCGAGACTCTGACTCTCTCTGACACTTTGAGACGAACTATGACACTCTGTGCTCCTATCTGACACTCTCTGAGACACGCTGTGACAATCTCTGACTCTCTCTGACAGTCTCTCAGACACACTGTAACACTCTCTGACTCTCTCTGACATTTGAGATGCACTGTGACACTCTCTGATCCTATCTGACACACTCGGAGACACACTGTGACACTGTCCAATCCGATCCAACACACTCTGAGACACACTGTGACACTCTCTGACACTCTCTTAGACGCACTGTGACACTCTCTGAGACTCGCTGACACTTTGAGACGTACTATGACACTCTCTGATCCTATCTGACACTCTCTGAGACACACTGTGACACTCTGACTCTCGCTGAAACTTTGAGATGCACTGTGACACACTCTGACAGAAAATGACACACTGTGACACACTCTGACACTTTATAAGACAACACTGTGACACTCTCTGACTCTCTCTGAAACACACTGTGACACGCTCTGAGAAACTGTGACAGATGGTGACGCACTGTGATACTCTCTGACACTTTCAGATGCACTGTGACACTCTCTGATCCTATCTGACACCCTCTCAGACACATTGTAACACTCTCTGACTCTCTCTGACATTTTGAGATGTACTGTGACACTCTCTGATCCTGTCTGACACTCTCTGAGACACACTGTTACACTCTCTGACTCTCTCTGAAACACGCTGTGACTCTCTCTGAGACTTTCTGAGACACACTGAGACCCACTCTGAGAATCTATGACAAACTGTGACACTCTCTGAGATACACTGGGACCCTCTCTGAGATTTTTTGATGCACTGTGACACACTCTGACACTCTATAAGACACACTGTGACACTCTCTGATATTCTTTGAAACACACGATCACAATCACTGACAGACTGTGATACACTCTGACACACTCTGCGACACAACGGGACCCTCTCTGACAATCTGACACGCACTGGGACAGTCTCTGATCCTATCCAACACTCACTGAGACACACTGTGACATTCACTGACACTCTCTGAAAAGCACACTGACACTCTCTGACAGACTGTGACAAACTGTGACACTCTCTGACAGATATTGACAAACTGTGACACTCTCTGGCAGATAGTGACACATTCAGACTCTCTCTGAAACTCTGACACACACTGAGAAACTGTCTGACACACTCTGACAGACTGACACACTGAGACACTCTCTGAGACGCACTGTGACACTCTCTGACAGACTGTGACAAACCGCGACATTCTCTGACACTTTCTGACACTTTGAGACACACTGTGACAATCTCTCACTGTGAACATCTCTGAGCCAAATGCTGACACTCTCTGAGACACAGTATGACACACTGTGACACTCTGTGTCTCTCTTTGAGGCAAACTGTGACACTCGCTGACAGACTGTGACACACTGAAACACGCTCTGACTCTCTATGACACTTTGAGAA
Organism: Chiloscyllium punctatum; assembly: GCF_047496795.1. Lineage (NCBI taxonomy): Eukaryota > Metazoa > Chordata > Chondrichthyes > Orectolobiformes > Hemiscylliidae > Chiloscyllium > Chiloscyllium punctatum. The sequence continues at coordinate 58,657,322 of NC_092768.1, forward strand.
GCACTATGACACTCTATTATCCTATCTGACACTCTGTGAGACACACTGTTACACTCTCTGACTCTCTCTGAAACACACTGTGACTCTCTCTGAGACTTTCTGAGACACACTGAGACCCTCTCTGAGAAACTATGACAAACTGTGACACTCTCTGAGACACACTGGGAACCTCTCTGAGATTTGGAGAAGCACTGTGACACTCTCTGCCAGGAAGTGACACTCTGTGACACACTCTGACACTCTATAAGACACACTGTGACACTCTTTGACATTCTTTGAAACACACTGTGATACTCTCTGACTGACTGTGACACACTCCGACATACTGGGACCCTCTGTGACAATTTGACACGCACTGTGATACTCTCTGATCCTATCCAACACACTCTGAGACACACTGTGACGCTCTCTGATGCTCTCTGAAAAGCACTGTGACACTCTCCGATACTCTCTTAGACACACTGTGACACTCTCTGACTCACGCTGACACTTGGAGACGCACTATGACAATCTCTGATCCTACCTGACATTCTCTGAGACACACTATGACACTCCTTACTCGCTGCAAAACACACTGCGACACTCTGAGAGACTGTGCTACACTGTGACACTCTCTGAGACGCACTGGGCCCCTTTATGACAATTTGAGACGCATTGTGACACTCTCTGACACACACTGTGACACTCACTGACATTCTTTGAAACACACTGTGACAAGCTCTGACAGACTGTGACACACTCTGACACTTTCTGCGACACACCGGGAGCCTCTCTGACAATTTGAGACACACTGTGACATTCTCTGATAGACTGTGACACACTCTGACACACACTGCGATACTCTCTGACATTCTTTGAAACACATTATTACACTCCCTGACAAACTGTGACACACTCTGACACTATCTGCGACACACTGGGAACCTCGATGACAATTTGAGATGCACTGTAACACACTCTGATCCTATCCGACACTCTCTGAGACACACTGTGACACTCTCAGAAAACTCTCTGAAAATCACTGTGACCCTCTCTGACAGACGGTGACACACTGTGACACTTTGAGATGCACTGTGACACTCTCTGATCTTTCTGACACACTCGGAGACACATTGTGACACTCTCTGACTCTCTCTGAAACACACTGTGACTCTCTCTGAGACTCTCTGAGACACACTGAGACTCACTCTGAGAAACTGTGACAAACTGCGGCACTCTCTGAAACACACTGGGACCCTCTCTGAGATTTTGAGATGCACTGTGACACTCTCTGCCCGGATGTGACACACTGTGACAGATTCTGACACTCTATAAGACACACAGTGGCACTGTCTGACATTCATTGAAACACACTGTGATACTCTCTGACTGACTGTGACACACTCCGACACACTCTGCGACACACTGGGACCCTCTCTGACAATTTGAGATGCACTGTGACACTCTCTGATCCTATCCAACACACTCTGAGACACACTGACACTCTCTGATCCTATCCAACACACTCTGAGACACACTGTGACACTCTATGATGCTCTCTGAAAAGCACTGTGACACTCTCCGACACACTCTTAGACACTCTGTGCCACTCTCTGACTCGTGCTGACACTCTCTGAGATACACTATGACACTCTCTGATCCTATCTGACATTCTCTGAGACACACTGTGACATTCTTTACTCTCTCTGAAATACACTGCGACACTCTCTGAGAAACTGTGATACACTGTGACTCTCTCTGAGATGCACTGGGCCCCTATCTGACAATTTGAGATGCATTGTGACACTCTCTGACACACGCTGTGACACTCACTGACATTCTTTGAAACACACTGTGACAATCTCTGACAGACTGTGACACACTCTGACACTTTCCGCGACACACCGGAGATCTCTCTGACAATTTGAGACACACTGTGACACTCTCTGACAGACTGTGACACACTCTGACACACTCTGACACACACTGTGATACTCTCTGACATTCTTTGAAACACATTATTACACTACCTGAAGAACTGTGACACTCTCTGAGACACACTGGGACCCTCTCTGCGATTTTGAGATGCACTGTGACACACACTGACAGGAAATGACACACTGTGACACACTCTGACACTCTATAAGACACACTGTGACACTCTCTGACTCCCTCTGAAACACACTGGGACCCTCTCTGAGATTTTGAGATGCACTGTGACACACTCTGATCCTATCTGACACTCTCGAAGACACACTCGGATACAATCTGAAACCAGTTGACACTCTCTGAGGCACAGTATGACGTACTGTGACACTCTCTGATTCACTCCGACATCTCTGAGACACACTGTGACACTCGCTCACTGTGACCATCTCTGAGCCAAATGCTGACACTCTCTGAGACACAGTATGACACACTGTGACACTCTCTGACTCTCTTTGAGGCACACTGTGACACTCACTGACAGACTGTGACACACGGAAACACTCTCTGACGCTCTCTGACACTTTGAGACGAACTATGACACTCTGTGCTCCTATCTGACACTCTCCGAGACACACTGTGACACTCTCTGACTCTCTCTGACACTCTCTCAGACACACTGTAACACTCTCTGACTCTCTCTGACATTTTGAGATGCACTGTGACACTCTCTGATCCTATCTGACACACTCGGAGACACACTGTGACACTCTCTGACTCTCTCTGAAACACACTATGACTCTCTCTGAGACTCTCTGAGACACACTGAGAACCTCTCTGAGAAACTATGAAAAACTGTGACACTCTCTGAGACACACTGGGACACTCTCTGAGATTTTTAGAAGCACTGTGACACTCGCTGCCAGGAAGTGACACACTGTGACACTTTCTGACATTCTTTGAAACGCACTGTGATACTCTCTGACTGACTGTGACACACTCCGACACACTCTGCGACACACTGGGACCCTCTCTGACAATTTGACACGCACTGTGATTCTCTCTGATCCTATCCAACACACTTTGAGACACATGTGACACTCTCTGATGCTCTCTGAAAAGCACTGTGACACTCTCCGACACTCATTTCGACACGCTGTGACACTCTCTGACTCGCGCTGACACTTTGAGACGCACTATGACAGTCTCTGTTCCTATCCGACACTCTCTGAGACACACTGTGACACTTTCTGACACGCGCTGAGACACACTGTGACACTGTCTGACTTGCTCAGGCACTTTCAGACGCACTATGACACTCTCTGATCCTATCAGTCACACCCTGAAACACACTGCGACACTCTCTGAGAGACTGCGCTACACTGTGACACTCTCTGAGACGCACTGGGACCCTATCTGACAATTTGAGACGCATTGTGATACTCTCTGACACACACTGTGACACTCACTGACATTCTTTGAAACACACTGTGACAATCTCTGACAGACTGTGACACACTGTGACACTTTCTGCGACACATCGGGACCCTCTCTGACAATTTGAGACACACTCTGACAAACGCTGACACACTCTGACACACACTGTGATACTCTCTTACATTATTTGAAACACATTATTAAACTCCCTGACAAACTGCGACACATTCTGACACTATCTGCGACACACTGGGACCCTCGCTGACAATTTGAGATGCACTGTAACACACTCTGATCCTATCCGACACTCTCTGAGACACACTGTGACACTCTCAGAAAACACTCTGAAAATCACTGTGACCCTCTCTGACAGACGGTGACACACTGTGACACTCTCTGACACTTTGAGATGCACTGTGACATTCTCTGATCCTTTTTCACAGACTCGGAGACACACTGTGACACTCTCTGACTCTCTCTGAAACACACTGTGACTCTCTCTGAGACTCTCTGAAACACACTGACACCCTCTCTGAGAAACTGTGACAAACTGCGGCACTCTCTGAAACACACTGGGACCCTCTCTGAGATTTTGAGATGCACTGTGACACTCTCTGCCCGGAAGTGACACGCTGTGACAGACTCTGACACTCTATAAGACACACAGTGGCACTGTCTGACATTCATTGAAACACACTGTGATACTCTCTGACTGACTGTGACACACTCCGACACACTCTGCGACACACTGGGACCCTCTCTGACAATTTGAGATGCACTGTGACACTCTCTGATCCTATCCAACACACTCTGAGACACACTGACACTCTCTGATCCTATCCAACACACTCTGAGACACACTGTGACACTCTCTGATGCTCTTTGAAAAGCACTGTAACACTCTCTGACACTCTCTTAGACCCACTGTGCCACTCTCTGACTCGCGATGACACTTTGAGACGCACTATGACACTCTCTGACTCTCTCTGAGATACACTATGACACTCTCTGATCCGATCTGACACTCTCTGAGACACACTGTGACACACTTTACTCTCTCTGAAACACACTGCGACACTCTCTGAGAGACTGTGATACACTGTGTCTCTCTCTGAGATGCACTGGGCCCCTATCTGACAATTTGAGATGCATTGTGACACTCTCTGACACACACTGTGACACTCACTGACATTCTTTGAAACACACTTTGACAATCTCTGACAGACTGTGACACACTCTGACACTTTCTGCGACACACCGGGAATCTCTCTGACAATTTGTGAAACACTGTGACACTCTCTGACAGACTGTGACACACTCTGACACACTCTGACACACACTGTGATACTCTCTGATATTCTTTGAAACACATTATTACACTCCCTGACAAACTGTGACACTCTCTGAGACACACTGGGACCCTCTCCGAGATTTTGAGATGCACTGTGACACACTCTGACAGGAAATGACACACTGTGACACACTCTGACACTCTCTAAGACACACTGTGACACTCTCTGACTCTCTCTGAAACACACTGTGACACTCTCTGAGAAACTGTGACAAACTGCGACCATCTCTGAGACACACTGGGACCCTCTCTGAGATTTTGAGATGCACTGTGACACACTCTGATCCTATCTGACACTCTCGAAGACACACTCGGATACAATCTGACTCCAGTTGACACTCTCTGAGGCACAGTATGACGTACCGTGACACTCTCTGATTCACTCTGACACCTCTGAGACACACTGTGACACGCGCTCACTGTGACCATCTCTGAGCCAAATGCTGACACTCTCTGAGACACAGTATGACACACTTAAACACTCTCTGACTCTCTATGAGGCACACTGTGACACTCACTGAAAGACTGTGACACACGGAAACACTCTCTGACGCTCTCTGACACTTTGAGACGAACTATGAGCCTCTGTGCTCCAATCTGACTCTCTCTGAGACACACTGTGACACTCTCTGACTCTCTCTGACACTCTCTCAGACACACTGTAACACTCTCTGACTCTCTCTGAAATTTTGAGATGCACTGTGACACTCTCTGATCCTATCTGACACACTCGGAGACACACTGTGACACTCTCTGACTCTCTCTGAAACACACTATGACTCTCTCTGAGACTCTCTGAGACACACTGAGACCCTCTCTGAGAAACTATGAAAAACTGTGACACTCTCTGAGACACACTGGGACACTCTCTGAGCTTTTTAGAAGCACTGTGACACTCTCTGCCAGGAAGAGACACACTGTGACACTTTCTGACATTCTTTGAAACACACTGTGATACTCTCTGACTGACTGTGACACACTCCGACACACTCTGCGACACACTGGGACCCTCTCTAACAATTTGACACGCACTGTGATACTCTCTGATCCTATCCAACACACTCTGAGACTCATGTGACACTCTCTGATGCTCTCTGAAAAGCACTGTGACACTCTCCGACACTCACTTCGACACGCTGTGACACTCTCTGACTTGCGCTGACACTTTGAGACGCACTATGACACTCTCTCATACTATCTGACACTCTCTGAGACACACTGTGACACTCTCTGACACTCGCTGAGACACACTGTGACTCTGTCTGACTCGCTCAGGCACTTTCAGACGCACTATGACACTCTCTGATCCTATCAGACACACTCTGAAACACACTGCGACACTCTCTGAGAGACTGTGCTACACTGTGACACTCTCTGAGACGCACTGGGCCCCTATCTGACAATTTGAGACGCATTGTGACACTCTCTGACACACACTGTGACAATCTCTGACATTCTTTGAAACACACTGTGACAATCTCTGACAGACTGTGACACACTGTGACACTTTCTGCGACACACTGGGACCGTCGCTGACAATTTGAGATGCGCTGTAACACTCTCTGATCCTATCCGACACCCTCTGAGACACACTGTGACACTCTCAGAAAACTCTCTGAAAAGCACTCTGTCACTCTCTGACAGACTGTGACACACTGTGACACTCTCGGACAGTCTCTGATACTTTGAGACGCACTGTGACACTCTCTGATACTATCTGACACTCTCTGAGACACACTGTGACACTCTCTGACTCTCTCTGAAACACCCTGCGACACTCTCTGAGAGACTATGATACAATGTTACACTCTCTAAGTCTCTCTGAGACACACTGGGACCCTCTCTGATTATTTCAAACGAACTTTGACACTCTCTGACAGACTGCGACACACTCTGACACTCGCTGACAGTCTTTGTAATACACTGTGACACTCTGACAGACAGTGACACACTCTGACAGACTGTGACACACTGTGACACTCTATGACAGATAGTGACAATTTTAGACTCTCCCTGAATCTCTGAAACACCGTGATACAGTCTGTCACTCTCTGAGACCCAATGTGACACTCTCTGACAGACTGTGACACACTAAGACACTCTCTGAGTCGCACTGTGACACTCTCTGACAGACTGTAACACACTGTGACACTCTCTGACTCTCTCTGAAACACAATGTGACACTCTGTGACAGACTGTGACACACTGTGACAATCTCTGACTCTCTCTGAAACACACTGTGACACTCTCTGAGACACACTGTGACACTCTCTGACAGGCTGTGACACACTGTGACACTCTCTGACAGACTGTGACACTCTGACTCTCTCTAAGACTCTTTTAGACACAATGAGACACTCTCTGAGACGCACTGTGACGTGTCTGATCTTATCTGACACTCTCTGAGACACACTGTGACACTCTCTGACTCTCTCTGAAACACACTGTTACACTCTCTGACAGAATGTGACACACTGTGACACTCTCAGAGACAGACCGTGGCACTTTCTGACACTCCATGTCTCTCTGACACACACTGTGAAAATCTCTGATCCTATCGCACTCTCTCTGAGACACACTGTGACACTCTCTGACAGACTGTGACACACTGTGACACTCTCTGACATTTTGAGATGCACTGTGACACTCTCTGATCCTATCTGACACTCTCTCAGACACATTGTAACACTCTCTGACTCTCTCTGACATTTTGAGATGCACTGTGACACTCTCTGATCCTATCTGACACTCTCTGAAACACGCTGTGACTCTCTCTGAGACTTTCTGAGACACACTGAGACCCAATCTGAGAATCTATGACAAACTGTGACACTCTCTGAGATACACTGGGACCCTCTCTGAGATTTTTTGATGCACTGTGACACACTCTGACACTCTATAAGACACACTGTGACACTCTCTGTCATTCTTTGAAACACACTATCACAATCACTGACAGACTGTGATACACTCTGACACACTCTGCGACACAGCGGGACCCTCTCTGACAATCTGACACGCACTGGGACAGTCTCTGATCCTATACAATACACACTGAGACACACTGTGACACTCACTGACACTCTCTGAAAAGCACACTGACACTCTCTGACAGACTGTGACAAACTGTGACACTCTCTGACAGACCGTGACAAACTGCGACACTCTCTGACAGATAGTGACACATTCAGACTCTCTCTGAAACTCTGACGCACACTGACATACTGTCTGATACTCTCTCAGACACAATGTGACACACTCTGACAGACTGACACACTGAGACACTCTCTGAGACGCACTGTGACACTCTCTGATTTTATCTGACACTGTCTGAGACACACTGTGACACTCTCTGACAGATTGTGACACACCGTGACATTCTCTGACACTTTCTGACACTTTGAGACACACTGTGACACTCTCTCACTGTGAACATCTCTGAGCCAAATGCCGAAACTCTCTGAGACACAGTATGACACACTGTGACACTCCCTGTCTGTCTTTGAGGCACACTGTGACACTCACTGACAGACTGTGACACACGGAAACACTCTCTGACGCTCTCTGACACTTTGAGACGAACTATGAGCCTCTGTGCTCCAATCTGACTCTCTCTGAGACACACTGTGACACTCTCTGACTCTCTCTGACACTCTCTCAGACACACTGTAACACTCTCTGACTCTCTCTGAAATTTTGAGATGCACTGTGACACTCTCTGATCCTATCTGACACACTCGGAGACACACTGTGACACTCTCTGACTCTCTCTGAAACACACTATGACTCTCTCTGAGACTCTCTGAGACACACTGAGACCCTCTCTGAGAAACTATGAAAAACTGTGACACTCTCTGAGACACACTGGGACACTCTCTGAGCTTTTTAGAAGCACTGTGACACTCTCTGCCAGGAAGAGACACACTGTGACACTTTCTGACATTCTTTGAAACACACTGTGATACTCTCTGACTGACTGTGACACACTCCGACACACTCTGCGACACACTGGGACCCTCTCTAACAATTTGACACGCACTGTGATACTCTCTGATCCTATCCAACACACTCTGAGACTCATGTGACACTCTCTGATGCTCTCTGAAAAGCACTGTGACACTCTCCGACACTCACTTCGACACGCTGTGACACTCTCTGACTTGCGCTGACACTTTGAGACGCACTATGACACTCTCTCATACTATCTGACACTCTCTGAGACACACTGTGACACTCTCTGACACTCGCTGAGACACACTGTGACTCTGTCTGACTCGCTCAGGCACTTTCAGACGCACTATGACACTCTCTGATCCTATCAGACACACTCTGAAACACACTGCGACACTCTCTGAGAGACTGTGCTACACTGTGACACTCTCTGAGACGCACTGGGCCCCTATCTGACAATTTGAGACGCATTGTGACACTCTCTGACACACACTGTGACAATCTCTGACATTCTTTGAAACACACTGTGACAATCTCTGACAGACTGTGACACACTGTGACACTTTCTGCGACACACTGGGACCGTCGCTGACAATTTGAGATGCGCTGTAACACTCTCTGATCCTATCCGACACCCTCTGAGACACACTGTGACACTCTCAGAAAACTCTCTGAAAAGCACTCTGTCACTCTCTGACAGACTGTGACACACTGTGACACTCTCGGACAGTCTCTGATACTTTGAGACGCACTGTGACACTCTCTGATACTATCTGACACTCTCTGAGACACACTGTGACACTCTCTGACTCTCTCTGAAACACCCTGCGACACTCTCTGAGAGACTATGATACAATGTTACACTCTCTAAGTCTCTCTGAGACACACTGGGACCCTCTCTGATTATTTCAAACGAACTTTGACACTCTCTGACAGACTGCGACACACTCTGACACTCGCTGACAGTCTTTGTAATACACTGTGACACTCTGACAGACAGTGACACACTCTGACAGACTGTGACACACTGTGACACTCTATGACAGATAGTGACAATTTCAGACTCTCCCTGAATCTCTGAAACACCGTGATACAGTCTGTCACTCTCTGAGACCCAATGTGACACTCTCTGACAGACTGTGACACACTAAGACACTCTCTGAGTCGCACTGTGACACTCTCTGACAGACTGTAACACACTGTGACACTCTCTGACTCTCTCTGAAACACAATGTGACACTCTGTGACAGACTGTGACACACTGTGACAATCTCTGACTCTCTCTGAAACACACTGTGACACTCTCTGAGACACACTGTGACACTCTCTGACAGGCTGTGACACACTGTGACACTCTCTGACAGACTGTGACACTCTGACTCTCTCTAAGACTCTTTTAGACACAATGAGACACTCTCTGAGACGCACTGTGACGTGTCTGATCTTATCTGACACTCTCTGAGACACACTGTGACACTCTCTGACTCTCTCTGAAACACACTGTTACACTCTCTGACAGAATGTGACACACTGTGACACTCTCAGAGACAGACCGTGGCACTTTCTGACACTCCATGTCTCTCTGACACACACTGTGAAAATCTCTGATCCTATCGCACTCTCTCTGAGACACACTGTGACACTCTCTGACAGACTGTGACACACTGTGACACTCTCTGACATTTTGAGATGCACTGTGACACTCTCTGATCCTATCTGACACTCTCTCAGACACATTGTAACACTCTCTGACTCTCTCTGACATTTTGAGATGCACTGTGACACTCTCTGATCCTATCTGACACTCTCTGAAACACGCTGTGACTCTCTCTGAGACTTTCTGAGACACACTGAGACCCAATCTGAGAATCTATGACAAACTGTGACACTCTCTGAGATACACTGGGACCCTCTCTGAGATTTTTTGATGCACTGTGACACACTCTGACACTCTATAAGACACACTGTGACACTCCCTGTCATTCTTTGAAACACACTATCACAATCACTGACAGACTGTGATACACTCTGACACACTCTGCGACACAGCGGGACCCTCTCTGACAATCTGACACGCACTGGGACAGTCTCTGATCCTATACAATACTCACTGAGACACACTGTGACACTCACTGACACTCTCTGAAAAGCACACTGACACTCTCTGACAGACTGTGACAAACTGTGACACTCTCTGACAGACAGTGACAAACTGCGACACTCTCTGACAGATAGTGACACATTCAGACTCTCTCTGAAACTCTGACGCACACTGACATACTGTCTGATACTCTCTCAGACACAATGTGACACACTCTGACAGACTGACACACTGAGACACTCTCTGAGACGCACTGTGACACTCTCTGATTTTATCTGACACTGTCTGAGACACACTGTGACACTCTCTGACAGATTGTGACACACCGTGACATTCTCTGACACTTTCTGACACTTTGAGACACACTGTGACACTCTCTCACTGTGAACATCTCTGAGCCAAATGCCGAAACTCTCTGAGACACAGTATGACACACTGTGACACTCCCTGTCTGTCTTTGAGGCACACTGTGACACTCACTGACAGACTGTGACACACGGAAACACTCTCTGACGCTCTCTGACACTTTGAGACGAACTATGAGCCTCTGTGCTCCAATCTGACTCTCTCTGAGACACACTGTGACACTCTCTGACTCTCTCTGACACTCTCTCAGACACACTGTAACACTCTCTGACTCTCTCTGAAATTTTGAGATGCACTGTGACACTCTCTGATCCTATCTGACACACTCGGAGACACACTGTGACACTCTCTGACTCTCTCTGAAACACACTATGACTCTCTCTGAGACTCTCTGAGACACACTGAGACCCTCTCTGAGAAACTATGAAAAACTGTGACACTCTCTGAGACACACTGGGACACTCTCTGAGCTTTTTAGAAGCACTGTGACACTCTCTGCCAGGAAGAGACACACTGTGACACTTTCTGACATTCTTTGAAACACACTGTGATACTCTCTGACTGACTGTGACACACTCCGACACACTCTGCGACACACTGGGACCCTCTCTAACAATTTGGGATGCACTGTGACACTCTCTGATCCTATCCAACACACTCTGAGACACACTGACACTCTCTGATCCTATCCAACACACTCTGAAACACACTGTGACACTCTCTGATGCTCTCTGAAAAGCACTGTGACACTCTCCGACACTCTCTTAGACACACTGTGCCACTCTCTGACTCGCGATGACACTTTGAGACGCACTATGACACTCTCTGACTCTCTCTGACACTCTCTGAGATACACTATGACACTCTCTGATCCTATCTGACACTCTCTGAGACACACTGTGACACTCTTTACTCTCTCTGAAATACACTGCGACACTCTCTGAGAGACTGTGATTCACAGTGACTCTCTCTGAGATGCACTGGGCCCCTATCTGACAATTTGAGATGCATTGTGACACTCTCTGACACACACTGTGACACTCACTGACATTCCTTGAAACACACTGAGACAATCTCTGACAGACTGTGACACACTCTGACACTTTCTGCGACACACCGGGAATCTCTCTGACAATTTGAGACACACTGTGACACTCTCTGACAGACTGTGACACACTCTGACACACACTGTGATACTCTCTGACATTCTTTGAAACACATTATTACACTCCCTGACAAACTGTGACAGTCTCTGAGACACACTGGGACTCTCTCTGAGATTTTGAGATGCACTGTGACACACTCTGACAGGAAATGACACACTGTGACACTTTCTGAAACTCTATAAGACACACTGTGACACTCTCTGACTCTCTCTGAAACACACTGTGACACTCTCTGAGAAACTGTGACAAACTGCGACCATCTCTGAGACACACTGGGACCCTCTCTGAGATTTTGAGATGCAATGTGACACACTCTGATCCTATCTGACACTCTCGAAGACACACTCGGATACAATCTGACTCCAGTTGACACTCTCTGAGGCACAGTATGACGTACTGTGACACTCTATGATTTACTCTGACATCTCTGAGACACACTGTGACACTCGCTCACTGTGACCATCTCTGAGCCAAATGCTGACACTCTCTGAGACAGAGTATGACACACTGTGACACTCTCTGACTCTCTTTGAGGCACACTGTGACACTCACTGACAGACTGTGACACACGGAAACACACTCTGACGCTCTCTGACACTTTGAGACGAACTATGGCACTCTGTGCTCCTATCTGACACTCTCTGAGACACACCGTGAAACTCTCTGACTCTCTCTGACACTCTCTCAGACACACTGTAACACTCTCTGACTCTCTCTGACATTTTGAGATGCACTGTGACACTCTCTGATCCTATCTGACACACTCGGAGACACACTGTGACACTCTCTGACTCTCTCTGAAACACACTATGACTCTCTCTGAGACTCTCTGAGACACACTGAGAACCTCTCTGAGAAACTATGAAAAACTGTGACACTCTCTGAGACACGCTGTGACACTCTCTGTCTCGCGCTGACACTTTGAGACGCTCTATGACACCCTCTGATCCTATCCGACACTCTCTGAGACACACTGTGACACACCCTGACACTCGCTGAGACACACTGTGACACTGTCTGACTCGCTCAGGCACTTTCAGACGCACTATGACACTCTCTGATCCTATCAGACCCTCTCAAACACACTGCGACACTCTCTCCGAGACTGTGCTACACTGTGACACTCTCTGAGACGCACTGGGCCCCTATCTGACAATTCGAGACGCAGTGTGACACTCTCTGACACACACTGGGACACTCTCTGACATTATTTGAAACACACAGTGACAATCTCTGACAGACTGTGACACACTGTGACACTTTCTGCGACACACCGCGACCCTCTCTGACAATTTCAGACACACTCTGACAAACTCTGACACACTCTGACACACACTGTGATACTCTCTGACATTCTTTGAAACACATTATTAAACTCCCTGACAAACTGTGACACACTCTGACACTATCTGCGACAGCCTGGGACCCTCGCTGTCAATTTGAGATGCGCTGTAACGCTATCTTATCCTATCCGACACCCTCTGAGACACACTGTGACACTCTCAGAAAACACTCTGAATAGCACTCTGTCACTCTCTGACAGACTGTGACACACTGTGACACTCTCGGACACTCTCTGATACTTTGAGACGCACTGTGACACTCTCTGATCCTATCTGACACTCTATGAGACACACTGTGACACTCTCTGTCTCTCTCTGAAACACCCTGCGACACTCTCTGAGAGACTATGATACAATGTTACACTCTCTAAGTCTCTCTGAGACACACTGGGACCCTCTCTGATTATTTCAAACGAACTGTGACACTCTCTGACAGACTGCGACACACGGTGACACTCGCTGACAGTCTTTGTAATACACTGTGACACTCTGACAAACAGTGACACACTCTGACAGAGTGAGACACACTGTGACACTCTATGACAGATAGTGACAATTTCAGACTCTCTCTGAATCTCTGAAACACCGTGATACTGTCTGTCACTCTCTGAGACCCAATGTGACACTCTCTGACAGACTGTGACACACTAAGACACTCTCTGAGTCGCACTGTGACACTCTCTGACTCTCTCTGAAACACAATGTGACATTCTGTGACAGACTGTGACACACTGTGACAATCTCTGACTCTCTCTGAAACACACTGCGACACTCTCTGAGACACACTGTGACACTCTCTGACAGGCTGTGACACACTGTGACACTCTCTGACAGACTGTGACACTCTGCCTCTCTCTAAGACTCTTTTAGACACAATGAGACACTCTCTGAGACGCACTGTGACGTGTCTGATCTTATCTGACACTCTCTGAGACACACTGTGACACTCTCTGACTCTCTCTGAAACACACTGTTACACTCTCTGACAGAATGTGACACACTGTGACACTCTCAGAGACAGACTGTGACACTTTCTGACACTCCATGTCTCTCTGACACACACTGTGAAAATCTCTGATCCTATCGCACTCTCTCTGAGACACACTGTGACACTCTCTGACAGACTGTGACACACTGTAACACTCTCTGACATTTTGAGATGCACTGTGACACTCTCTGATCCTATCTGACACTCTGTCAGACACATTGTAAAACTCTCTGACTCTCTCTGACATTTTGAGATGCACTGTGACACTCTCTGATCCTATCTGACACTCTCTGAGACACACTGTTACACTCTCTGACTCTCTCTGAAACACACTGTGACTCTCTCTGAGACTTTCTGAGACACACTGAGACCCAATCTGAGAATCTATGACAAACTGTGACACTCTCTGAGATACACAGGGACCCTCTCTGAGATTTTTTGATGCACTGTGACACACTCTGACACTCTATAAGACACACTGTGACACTCTCTGACATTCTTTGAAACACACTATCACAATCACTGACAAACTGTGATACACTCTGACACACTCTGCGACACAGCGGGACCCTCTCTGACAATCTGACAAGCACTGGGACAGTCTCTGATCCTATACAATACTCACTGAGACACACTGTGACACTCACTGACACTCTCTGAAAAGCACACTGACACTCTCTGACATACTGTGACAAACTGTGACACTCTCTGACAGATAGTGACAAACTGTGACACTCTCTGACAGATAGTGACACATTCAGACTCTCTCTGAAACTCTGACACACACTGAGATACGGTCTGACACTCTCTCAGACACAATGTGACACACTCTGACAGACTGACACACTGAGACACTCTCTGAGACGCACTGTGACACTCTCTGATTTTATCTGACACTGTCTGAGACACACTGTGACACTCTCTGACAGACTGTGACACACCGTGACATTCTCTGACACTGTCTGACACTTTGAGACACACTGTGACACTCTCTCACTGTGAACATCTCTGAGCCAAATGCTGACACTCTCTGAGACACAGTATGACACACTGTGACACGCTCTGTCTCTCTTTGAGGCACACTGTGACACTCACTGACAGACTGTGACACACTGAAAAACGCTGTGACTCTCTATGACACTTTGAGACGCACTATGACACTCTATCATCCTATCTGACACTCTGAGACACACTGTTACACTCTCTGACTCTCTCTAAAACACACTGTGACTCTCTCCGAGACTTTCTGAGACACACTGAGACCCTCTCTGAGAAACTATGACAAACTGTGACACTCTCTGAGACACACTGGGAACCTCTCTGAGATTTGGATAAGCACTGTGACACTCTCTGCCAGGAAGTGACAGACTCTGACACACTCTGACACTCTATAAGACACACTGTGACACTCTTTGACATTCTTTGAAACACACTGTGATACTTTCTGACTGACTGTGACACACTCCGACATACTGGGACCCTCTGTCACAATTTGACACGCAATGTGATACTCTCTGATCCTACCCAACACACTCTGAGACACCCTATGACGCTCTCTGATGCTCTCTGAAAAGCACTGTGACACTCACCGACACTCTTTTAAACACACTGTGACACTCTCTGACACTCGCTGAGACACACTGTGACACTGTCTGACTCGCTCAAGCACTTTCAGACGCACGATGACACTCTCTGATCCTATCAGACACTCTCTGAAACACACTGCGACACTCTCTCCGAGACTGTGCTACACTGTGACACTCTCTGAGACGCACTGGGCCCCTATCTGACAATTTGAGACGCATTGTGACACTCTCTGACACACACTGTAACACTCTCTGACATTCTTTGAAACACACTGGGACAATCTCTGACAGACTGTGACACACTGTGACACTTTCTGCGACACACCGGGACCCTCTCTGACAATTTGAGACACACTCTGACAAACTCTGACACACTCTGACACACACTGTGATACTCTCTGACATTCTTTGAAACACATTATTAAACTCCCTGACAAACTGTGACACACTCTGACACTATCTGCGACACACTGGGACCCTCGCTGACAATTCGAGATGCGCTGTAACACTGTCTGATCCTATCTGACACCCTCTGAGACACACTGTGACACTCTCAGAAAACTCTCTGAAAAGCACTCCGTCACTCTCTGACAGACTGTGACACACGTTGACACTCTCGGACACTCTCTGATACTTTGAGACGCACTGTGACACTCTCTGATCCTATCTGACACTCTCTGAGACACACTGTGACACTCTCTGACTCTCTCTGAAACACCCTGCGACACTCTCTGAGAGACTATGATACAATGTTACACTCTCTAAGTCTCTCTGAGACACACTGGGACCCTCTCTGATTATTTCAAACGAACTGTGACACTCTCTGACAGACTGCGACACACTGTGACACTCGCTGACAGTCTTTGTAATACACTGTGACACTTTGACAAACAGTGACACACTCTGACAGACTGTGACACACTGTGACACTCTATGACAGATAGTGACAATTTCAGACTCTCTCTGAATCTCTGAAACACCGCGATACTGTCTGTCACTCTCTGAGACCCAATGTGACACTCTCTGACAGACTGTGACACACTAAGACACTCTCTGAGTCGCACTGTGACACTCTCTGACAGACTGTAACACACTGTGACACTCTCTGACTCTCTCTGAAACTCAATGTGACACTCTGTGACAGACTGTGACACACTGTGACAATCTCTGACTCTCTCTGAAACACACTGCGACACTCTCTGAGACACACTGTGACACTCTCTGAGACGCACTGTGACGTGTCTGATCTTATCTGACTCTCTCTGAAACACACTGTTACAGTCTCTGACAGAATGTGACACACTGTGACACTCTCAGAGACAGACTGTGACACTTTCTGACACTCCATGTCTCTCTGACACACACTGTGAAAATCTCTGATCCTATCGCACTCTCTCTGAGACACACTGTGACACTCTCTGACAGACTGTGACACACTGTGACACTCTCTGACATTTTGAGATGCACTGTGACACTCTCTGATCCTATCTGACACTCTGTCAGACACATTGTAACACTCTCTGACTCTCTCTGACATTTTGAGATGCACTGTGACACTCTCTGATCCTATCTGACACTCTCTGAGACACACTGTTACACTCTCTGACTCTCTCTGAAACACACTGTGACTCTCTCTGAGACTTTCTGAGACACACTGAGACCCATTCTGAGAATCTATGACAAACTGTGACACTCTCTGAGATACACAGGGACCCACTCTGAGATTTTTTGTTGTACTGTGACACACTCTGACACTCTATAAGACACACTGTGACACTCTCTGACATTCTTTGAAACACACTATCACAATCACTGACAGACTGTGATACACTCTGACACACTCTGCGACACAGCGGGACCCTCTCTGACAATTTGACACGCACTGGGACTGTCTCTGATCCTATCCAACACTCACTGAGACACACTGTGACACTCACTGACACTCTCTGAAAAGCACAGTGACACTCTCTGACAGACTGACAAACTGTGACACTCTCTGACAGATAGTGACACATTGAGACTCTCTCTGAAACTCTGACACACACTGAGATACTGTCTGACACTCTCTCAGACACAATGTGACACACTCTGACAAACTGACACACTGAGACACTCTCTGAGACGCACTGTGACACTCTCTGATTTTATCTGACACTGTCTGAGACACACTGTGATACTCACTGACATTCTTTGAAAAACACTGTGACAATCTCTGACAGACTGTGACACACTCTGACACTTTCTGCGACACACTGGGACACTCTCTGACAATTTGACACGCACTGTGATACTCTCTGATCCTATCCAACACACTCTGAGACACATGTGACACTCTCTGATGCTCTCTGAAAAGCACTGTGACACTCTCCGACACTCTCTTCGACACGCCGTGACACTCTCTGACTCGCGCTGACACTTTGAGACGCACTATGACACTCTCTGATCCTATCCGACACTCTCTGAGAGACACTGTGACACTCTCTGACACTCGCTGAGACACACTGTGACACTGTCTGACTCGCTCAGGCACTTTCAGGCGCACTATGACACTCTCTGATCCGATCAGACACTCTCTGAAACACACGGCGACACTCTCTGGGAGACTGTGCTACACAGTGACACTCTCTGAGACGCACTGGGCCCCTATCTGACAATTGGAGATGCATTGTGACACTCTCTGACACACACTGTGACACTCACTGACATTCTTTGAAACACACTGTAACAATCTCTGACAGACTGTGACACACTCTGACACTTTCTGCGACACACCAGGAATCTCTCTGACAATTTGAGACACACTGTGACGCTCTCTGAAAGACTGTGACACACTCTGACACACTCTGACACACACTGTGATACTCTCTGACATTCTTTGAAACACATTATTACACTCCCTGACAAACTGTGACACTCTCTGAGACACACTGGGACCCTCTCCGAGATTTTGAGATGCACTGTGACACACTCTGACAGGAAATGACACACTGTGACACACTCTGACACTCTCTAAGACACACTGTGACACTCTCTGACTCTCTCTGAAACACACTGTGACACTCTCTGAGAAACTGTGACAAACTGCGACCATCTCTGAGACACACTGGGACCCTCTCTGAGATTTTGAGATGCACTGTGACACACTCTGATCCTATCTGACACTCTCGAAGACACACTCGGATACAATCTGACTCCAGTTGACACTCTCTGAGGCACAGTATGACGTACTGTGACACTCTCTGATTCACTCTGACATCTCTGAGACACACTGTGACACGCACTCACTGTGACCATCTCTGAGCCAAATGCTGACACTCTCTGAGACACAGTATGACACACTGTGACACTCTCTGACTCTCTTTGAGGCACACTGTGACACTCACTGACAGACTGTGACACACGGAAACACTCTCTGACGCTCTCTGACACTTTGAGACGAACTATGACACTCTGAGCTCCTATCTGACACTCTCTGAGACAGGCTGTGACAATCTCTGACTCTCTCTGACACTCTCAGACACACTGTAACACTCTCTGACTCTCTCTGACATTTTGAGATGCACTGTGACACTCTCTGATCCTATCTGACACACTCGGAGACACACTGTCACACTCTCTGACACTCTCTGAAACACACTGCGACACACTCTGAGAGACTGTGCTACACTGTGACACTCTCTGAGACGCACTGGGCCCCTATCTGACAATTTGAGATGCATTGTGACACTCTCTGACACACACTGTGACACTCACTGACATTCTTTGAAACACACTGTGACAATCTCTGACAGACTGTGACACACTCTGACAATTTCTGCGACACACCGGGAATCTCTCTGACAATTTGAGACACACTGTGACACTCTCTGATAGACTGTGACACACTCTGACACACTCTGACACACACTGTGATACTCTCTGACATTCTTTGAAACACATTATTACACTCCCTGACAAACTGTGACACTCTCTGAGACACACTGGGACCCTCTCCGAGATTTTGAGATTCACTGTGACACACTTTGACAGGAAATGACACACTGTGACACACTCTGACACTCTATAAGACACACTGTGACACTCTCTGACTCTCTCTGAAACACACTGTGACACTCTCTGAGTAACTGTGACACACTCTGACACTCGCTGAGACACACTGGGAAACTCTCTAAATCCCTCTGACAATTTAAGACACACTGTGACACACTCTGACAGACTGTGACACTTTCCGACTCTCTCTGACACACTCTGAAATGTAGTGTAACCTTCTCTGACAGACTGTGACCCACTGTGACACTCTCTGAGACAAACTGTGACACACTCTGAGACACACTGTTATACAGTCTGACTCTCTCTGACACTCTCTGAGGCACAGTAGGACACACTATGACACTCTCTGACTCACTCTGACACTCTATGAGACACACTGTGACACTCTCTGTCCCTCTCTGACACGCTCTGAGAAATACTGTGACATTTATGACTCTCTCTCTCACACACTCTCTGAGACACACTGTGACATTCTCTGACTCTCTCTGAGACAAACTGTGACTGTCTCTGACACGCTGGGATACACTGTGACGCTCTCTCACTCTCTCTGAGAAACACTGTAACACTCTCTGACAGACTGTGACACTTTCTGAGACACACGATGACACTCTCTGATGGATGGTGACACTCTCTGACTCTGGGTGACTTTTTCTGAGACACTGTGACACTCTCTGAGACACACTGTGACACTCTCTGAGGCACACTGTGACACTCTCTGAGACAGACTGACAATTTCTGACACTCTGAGACACACTGTGGCACTGCCTGACACTCTGAGACACTCTGTGACATTCTCTGACAGACTGTGACATGCTGTGACACTCTCTGACTCTCTCTGAAACACACTGTTACACTCTCTGACAGACTGTGACACATTGTGACACTCTCAGAGACAGACTGTGACACTTTCTGACTCTCCCTGTGTCTCTGACACACACTGTGAAAATCTCTGATCCTATCGGACACTCTATGAGGCACATTGTGACACTCTCTGACAGACTGTGACATACTGCGACAATCTCTGACACTCTTAGACGCACTGACACGCACTGTTCTTATCTAACACTCTCTGAGACGCACAGCAACACTCTCTGATCCTATCTGACACTCTCTGAGACACACTGTGACATTCTCTCACAGACTGTGACACTCTCTGAGCCAAATGCTGACATTCTCTGACACTCTCTGAGACACAGTATGACACACTGTGACACTTTCTGACTCTCTCTGAGACACTCTGAAATACACTGTAAGATTCTCTGACAGATTATGTCTTACAGTGACACTCTCTGAGAAATACTGTGACACTTTCTGACTCTTTCTGACTCTCTGAGACACACTATGACCCTCTCTGACAATCTCCTAAACACACTGTGACATTCTCTGACTCTCTCTAAGGTACGCTGTGATACTGTCTGACAGACTGTGACACACTGAGACACTCTCAAAGACAGACTGTGACACTTTCTGACTCTCTCTGGCACTCTCTGAGGCACACTGTGACACTCTCTGACAGACTGTGTCAAACTGAGGCACTCTCAAAGACAGACTGTGACACTTTCTGACTCTCTCTGACTCTCTCTGAAATATACTGTAACCTTCTCTGACAGACTGTGACACACTGTGACACACTCTGAGACAGACTGACACGTTCTAACTATCTCTGACTCTCTGAGACACACTGTGACACTCTCTGACTCTCTCTGAGGCACACTGTGACACTTTCTGACTCCCTCTGACTCTCTGAGACATACTGTGACACTCTCTGTGACACACTGTGACACTCTCATAGACACACTGTGACACTCTCTGATCCTAATTGGCATTCTCAGAGACACACTGTGACACTCTTTGACTCTCTCTGACACTTTGAGACAGACTGTGACACACTGTGACACTCTCTGAGGCACAATGTCACACTCTCTGACAGACTGTGACACACTGAGACACTCTCTGTGACGCACTGTGACACTCTCTGATCTTATCTGACACCCTCTGAGACACACCGTGACACTCTCTGACAGGCTGTGACACACTGTGACACTCTCTGACACTTTGAGACGCACTGTGACACTCTCTGACTCTCACTGAAAGGCACTGTGACACTCTCTGAGACACACTGGTGACACTCTCTAACTCTCTCCAATAGGCTTTGTGACACTCGCTGTAACACACTGTGACACTTTCTGAGACACACTGTGACACTCACTGACTCTCTCTGAGACGCACTGTGACTCTCTCTGACACTGTGAGATACCCTGTGACGCTCTCTCACACTCTCTGAGAAACACGGTAACGCTCTCTGACAGACTGTGACACTTTCTGTGACACACGATGACACTCTCTGACCTACTGTGACACTCTCTGACACACGGTGACATTTTCTGCGACACTGCGACACTCTCTGGGACACACTGTGACATTTTCCGTCTCTCTATGACTCCCTGAGACACACTGTGACACTCTCTGTCCGACTCTGACACTCTCTGTCTCTCTCTGAGACACACTGTGACTCTCTCTGAGGCACACTGTGACACTTTCTGACAGACTGTGACACACTGTGACACACTGTGACACTCTCTGATTCTCTCTGACACTCTCTTAGACACACTGCAGCACTCTTTGAAACACACTGTGACACTCTGCGATCTGCTCTGACTCTCTGACTCTTTCTGAGATGCACTGTGACACTCTCTGACGCTCTCTGGCACTCTCTGAGTCACATTGTGACACTCTCTGACAGACTGTGACACTTCTGACCCTCTCTGACTCACTCCGAAATATACTGTAACCTTCTCTGACAGACTGTGACACACTGTGACACTCTCTGATACAGATTGTGACACGTTCCGACTCTCTCTGACTCTCTGAGACACACTGTGACACTCTCTGACAGACTGTAACATTTCTGACTCTCTCTGACTCATTCCGAAATATACTGTAACCTTCTCTGACAGACTTGACACACTGAGAGACTCTCAGAGAAAGACTGTTACACGTTCCGACTCTCTCTGACTCTCTGAGACACGCTGTGACTCTCTCTTAGACATACTGTGACTCTCTCTGACACTCTCTTAAACACAGTGTGACACTCTCTGCCTCTCTCTGATACTCTCTGAGGCAGATTGAGACACTCTCTGAAACACACTGTAACACTCTTTAACAGACTGTGAAACTCTCTGACACACTCCGTGGCACAATGTGACACGCTCTGACAGACTGTGACACAATGTGACACTCTCTGACCCTCTCTGAGACCGACTGCAACACTCTCTGACTTCCCCTGACACTCTCTGAGGCACAGCACGACATCTGTGACCCTCTCTGACAAATTGTGACAATCTGTGACACTCTCTGACTTTCTCTGACACTCTCTTAGGCACACTGTGACACTCTTTGACTCTCTCTGAGACACTCTGTGACACTTTCTGAGTCATTCTGTCACTCAGAGACCCTCTCAGAGACAAACACTGACCCACTCTGACACTCTCTGAGACACACTGTGACAATCTCTGACACACTGTGAGACACTGTGACACTCTCTGACTCTTTGAGACACATGCTGATTCTCTCTGACACTCTCTGAGACAGAAGGTGACACTCTCTGATACTCTCTGAGGCACAGCACGACACACTGTGACACTCTCTGACAGGTTGTGAAAACTGTGACATTCTCTGACTTTCTCTGACACTCTCTGAGACACACTGTGACACTCTTTGACTCTCTCTGACACTTATAGGCACACTGTGACACTCGCTGACACTCTCTGAGACACACTGTGACACTCTCTAAAACACGCTGTGGCACTCTCTGAGACACGCTGTGACACTCTCTGACAGACTGTGACTCACTGTGAACATTCTCTGATGCTATCTGACTCTCTCTGAGACGCATTGTGGCACTCTCTGACACTCTCTTAAACACACCGTGACACTCTCTGACACTCTATGAGACACACTGTGACACTCTGTGACAGACTGTGACACACTGTGCCACTCTCTGACTCTCTAACACACTCTGAAATACATGTAACCTTTTCTGACAGACTGTGACACACTGTGACACTCTATGAGACGGACTGTAACACGTTCTGACTCTCTCTGACTCTCTGAGACACACTATGACTCTCTCTGAGACACACTGTGACTCTCTCTGACACTCTCTTAAACACACTATGATACTCTCTGACTCTCTCTGACACTCTCTATGGCACACTGTGACACTCTCAAAGACAGACGGCAACTCTCTGACTCTCTGAGACACACTGTGACACTCGCTGAGACTCACTCTGATACTCTCTGACAGACTGTGACACTCTCTGAATCTCTGACACACTCTGAAATACATGTAACCTTTTCTGACAGACTGTGACACACTATGAGACGGACTGTAACACGTTCTGACTCTCTCTGACTCTCTGAGACACACTATGACTCTCTCTGAGACACACTGTGACTCTCTCTGACACTCTCTTAAACACACTATGATACTCTCTGACTCTCTCTGACACTCTCTATGGCACACTGTGACACTCTCAAAGACAGACGGCGACTCTCTGACTCTTTGAGACACACTGTGACACTCGCTGAGACTCACTCTGATACCCTCTGACAGACTGTGACACTCTCTGACTCTCTCTCACTCTCATAGACACACTGCGACACTCTCTGATTCTACCTGACACACTCTGACACACACTGTGACACTCTCTGACAGACTGTGACACACTGTAACACTCTCTGGCTCTCTCTGACACTCTCTTAGACAAACTGTGACACTCTCTGATCCTAACTGAAACTCTCTGAGACGCATTGTGACACTGTCTGATCTTACGTGACACTCTCTGAGGCACACTGTGACACTCTCTGACTCTCTGAGACACACCGTGACACTCTCTGACACTCTCTGAGACACACTGTGACACTCTGTGACAGACAGTGACACACTGTGACACTCTCTGACTCTCTGAGACACACTGTGACACTCTCTGACACTCTCTGAGACACACTGTGACAATCTGTGACACACTGTGAGACACTGTGACACTCTCTGACTCTTTGAGACACATGCTGATTCTCTCTGACACTCTCTGAGACAGAAAGTGACACTCTCTGATACTCTCTGAGGCACAGCACGACACACTGTGACACTCTCTGACAGGTTGTGACAAACTGTGACATTCTCTGACTTTCTCTGACACTCTCTGAGACACACTGTGACACTCTTTGACTCTCTCTGACACTTATAGGCACACTGTAACACTCGCTGACACTCTCTGAGACACACTGTGACACTCTCCAAATCTCTCCGAAAGGCACTGTGACACTCTCTAAAACACGCTGTGGCACTCTCTGAGACACGCTGTGACACTGTCTGACAGACTGGGACTCACTGTGAACACTCTCTGATGCTATCTGACTCTCTCTGAGACGCATTGTGACACTCTCTGATCTTACCTGACACTCTCTGAGGCACACTGTGACACTCTCTGACTCTCTGAGACACACTGTGACACTCTCTGAGACACACTGTGACACTCTGTGGCAGACTGTGACACACTGTGACTCTCTCTGACTCTCTGAGACACACTGTGACACTCTCTGACACTCTCTGAGACACACTGTGACACTCTGTGACACACTGTGACACACTGTGACACTCTCTGAGACACACTGTGACACTCTGTGACAGACTGTGACACACTGTGACTCTCTCTGACTCTCTGAGACGCACTGTGACACTCTCTGACACTCTCTGAGACACACTGTGACACTCTGTGACACACTGTGACACACTGTGACACTCGCTGACTCTCTGAGACACATGCTGATTCTCTCTGACACTCTCTGAGACAGAATGTGACACTCTCTGACACTCTCTCAGGCACAGCAGGACACACTGTGACACTCTCTGACTCTCTGACACACTCTGAAATACATGTAACCTTTTCTGACAGACTGTGACACACTGTGACACTCTATGAGACGGACTGTAACACGTTCTGACTCTCTCTGACTCTCTGAGACACACTATGACTCTCTCTGAGACACACTGTGACTCTCTCTGACACTCTCTTAAACACACTATGATACTCTCTGATTCTCTCTGACACTCTCTATGGCACACTGTGACACTCTCAAAGACAGACGGCAACTCTCTGACTCTCTGAGACACACTGTGACACTCGCTGACACTCACTCTGATACTCTCTGACAGACTGTGACACTCTCTGACTCTCTCTCACTCTCATAGACACACTGCGACACTCTCTGATTCTATCTGACACTCTCTGACACACACTGTGACACTCTCTGACAGACTGTGACACACTGTAACACTCTCTGGCTCTCTCTGACACTCTCTTAGACACACTGTGACACTCTCTGATCCTAACTGAAACTCTCTGAGACGCATTGTGACACTCTCTGATCTTACGTGACACTCTCTGAGGCACACTGAGACACACTGTGACACTCTCTAACACTCTCTGAGACACACTGTGACACTCTGTGACACACTGTGAGACACTGTGACACTCTCTGACTCTTTGAGACACATGCGGATTCTCTCTGACACTCTCTGAGACAGAAATTGACACTCTCTGATACTCTCTGAGGCACAGCACGACACACTGTGACACTCTCTGACAGGTTGTGACAAACTGTGACATTCTCTGACTTTCTCTGACACACTCTGAGACACACTGTGACACTCTTTGACTCTCTCTGATACTTATAGGCACACTGTGACACTCGCTGACACTCTCTGAGACACACTGTGACACTCTCTAACTCTCTCCGAAAGGCACTGTGACACTCTCTAAAACACGCTGTGGCACTCTCTGAGACACGCTGTGACACTCTCTGACAGACTGTGACTCACTGTGAACACTCTCTGATGCTATCTTACTCTCTCTGAGACGCATTGTGACACTCTCTGATCTTACCTGACACTCTCTGAGGCACACTGTGACACTCTCTGACTCTCTGAGACACACTGTGACACTCTCTGAGACACACTATGACACTCTGTGACAGACTGTGACACACTGTGACTCTCTGAGACGCACTGTGACACTCACTCACACTCTCTGAGACACACTGTGACACTCTCTGACACTCTCTGAGACACACTGTGACACTGTGACACACTGTGACACTCGCTGACTCTCTGAGACACATGCTGATTCTCTCTGACACTCTCTGAGACAGAATGCGACACTCTCTGACACTCTCTGAGGCACAGAAGGACACACTGTGACACTCTCTGACACTCTCTGAGACACACTGTGACACTCTGTGACACACTGCGACACTCGCTGACTCTCTGAGACACATGCTGTTTCTCTCTGACACTCTCTGAGACAGAATGTGAGACTCTCCGACACTCTCTGAGGCACAGCAGGGCACACTGTGACACTCTCTGACAGGTTGTAACAAACTGACATTCTCTGACTTTCTCTGACACTCTCTGAAACACACTGTGACATTCTCTGACACTCTCTGAGACACACTCTGTCACGGTCTGACAGACTGTGAGAATTTCTGTGTCACACTATGACACTCTCTGAACGACTGTGACATACTGAGACACTCTCAAAGACAGACTGTGACACTTTCTGACTCACTTTGAAATATACAGTAACCTTCTCTGACAGACTGTGACACACTGTGACACTCTTTGAGACAGACTGTGACACTTTCTGACTCTCTCTGAAACACACTGTGACACTCTCTGAGAGACTGTGGCACTCTGTGATACTCTCTTAGACTCTCTGAGACTCTCTGAGACACATTGGCACCCTCTCTGACAATTTGAGACGCACTGTGACACTCTCTGATAGACTGTGACACGCTCTGACACACTCTGTCACTCTCTGACACACACTGTGACACTCTCGGACATTCTTTGAAACACACTGTTACAATCTCTGACACACTGTGACACACTGTGACACTCTCTGAGACACACTGCGACGCTCTCTGACACTATCTGAAAGCACTGTGACACTCTCTGACACACTGTGACACTCTCTAACTCTCTGGAAAGCACTGTGACACTCTCTGACAGACTGTAACACACTGTGACACTCTCTGAGGCACATAGTGACACTCCCTGACAGACTGTGACACACTGAGACACTCTGTGAGACGCACTGTGACACTCTCTGATCTTATCTGACACTCTCTGAGACACACCGAGACACTCTCTGAAACCCACTGTGACACTCTCTAACATACTGTGAAACTCTATGACACACTCTGCGGCACAATGTGACAAACTCTGACAGACTGTGAAACACTGTGACACACTCTGACCCTCTCTGACACTGACTGTGACACTCTCTGACTCTCCCTGACACTCTCTGAGGCACAGCACGACATCTGTGACCCTCTCTGACAGATTTTGACAAACTGTGACACTCTCTGACTCTCTCTGACTCACCCCGAAATATACTGACACCTTCTCTGACAGATTGTGACACACTGTGACACTCTCAGAGACAGACTGTGACACGTTCCGACTCTCTCTGACTCTCTGAAACACGCTGAGACTCTC
The DNA here is from genome assembly GCF_047496795.1 of Chiloscyllium punctatum. Taxonomy (NCBI): domain Eukaryota; kingdom Metazoa; phylum Chordata; class Chondrichthyes; order Orectolobiformes; family Hemiscylliidae; genus Chiloscyllium; species Chiloscyllium punctatum. The sequence goes on from NC_092768.1 coordinate 58,686,126, forward strand.
TCTTAGACACACTGTGACTCTCTCTGACACTCTTGAACACACTGTGACACTCTCTGATACTCTCTGTGGCACACTGTGACACTCTCAAAAACAGACTGTGACTCTCTCTGACTCTCTGAGACACACTGTGACACTCACTGAGACTCACTGAGACTCACTGTGACACTCTCTGACAGACTGTGACTCTATGACTCTCACTGAGGCTCTCTTAGACACACTGTGACACTCGCTGACTCTCTCTGACACTTTGAGATACATTGTGACACTCTCTGGTCCTATCTGGCACTCTCTGAAACACATGGTGACACTCTCTGACTCTCTCTGAAACACAGTGTGACACTCTCTGACGCACTCTGAGACACCCTGTGACTCGATCTGACTCTCTCTGAAACACACTGTGACTCGCTCTGACAGACTCTGACACACTGTGTCACTCTCTGACACTTTCTGAGACACACTGTTACACTTTCTGACTCTCTCTGACTCTCTGGGACACACAGTGACACTCTCTGACCCTCTCTGAGACCGACTGTGTGTCTCTCTCTCTCACTCTCTCTCTGACACTCTCTGAGGCACAGCACGACACACTGTGACACTCGCTGACTTTCTCTGACACGCTCTTAGGCACACTGTGATACTCTCTGATTCTCTCTGACCCTTTCTGAGACACACTGTGACACTCTCTGACTCTCTCTGACACTTTGAGACGCACTGTGACACTCTCTGATCCTAGCTGACACTCTCTGAAACACATTGTGACACTCTCTGATTCTCTCTGAAAGACACTGTGACCCTCTCTGACTCACTCTGACTCTCTCTGAAACACACTGTGACACTCTCTGATCCTATCTGACTCTCTGAAACACACTGTGACACTCTCTAACAGACTGTTACACACTCTGACCCACTCTGAGGCACACTGTGACTCGCTCTGACAGACTGTGACACACTGTGTCACTCGATGACACTTTCTGAGACACACCGTTACACTTTCCGACTCTCTCTGACTCTCTGAGACACTGTGACACTCTCTGAGACACGCAGTGACACTCTCTGACCCTCTCTGAGACCGACTGTGCCTCTCTCTCTCTCTCTCTCTCTCTCTCTGATACTCTCTGAGGCACAGCATGACATTCTCTAACATGCTCTTAGGCACACTGTGATACTCTCTGACTCTCTCTGACCCTCTCTGAGACACATTGTGACTCTTTCTGAGTTATTCTGTCTTTCTCTGAAACACGCCATGACACTCTCTCACAGACTGTGACCCTCTCTGAGACAAATGCTGACCCTCTCTGACACTCTCTGAGACAAAGTACGACTCACTGTGACACTCTCTGATTCTCTCTGACAAACTCTGAAATACATGTAACCATTTCTGACGGACTGTGACACTGTGTGACACTCTCTGAAACACACTATGACACTCTCTGACCCTCTCTGGGACAGACTGTGACACTTTTTGATGCTCTCTGAGACTCTCTTAGACACGCTGTAACATTATTTGACACTTTCTGACTCTCTGAAACACACTATGACACTCTTTGACAGACCGTGGCAGACTGTAACACTCTGTGACACACTGTGACACTCTCTGTGACACACTGTGACACTACCGGACCGACTGTGAAACTGTCTGACACTCTCTGAGACACACTGTAACACTCTATGACACTCACTGAGACACACTATGACACTCTCTGACAGACTATGAAACACTGTGGCATTCTCTGACTTGCTCTGACTCTCTCTGAAACACTCTGTGACACACTGTGACAGACTGTGACACCCTGTGACACTCTCTGAGACACACTGTGACACTCTCTCACTATCTCTGACAGTCTGAGACACACTGTGACACTCTGTGACGCTCTCTGACCCTCGCTGAGCCACACTGTAACACTCTCTGAATCGCTCTGGTACTCACTGAGACACACTATGACACTCTCTGAGACACACTGTGATACTCTCTGACACACTGCTACACTCTCTGACACACGGTGAAATTTTCTGAGACCCTTTGACACTGACTGAGACACACTGTGACACTTTCTGTCTCTCTCTGACTCTCTGAGACACACTGTGACACTCTCTGACCTGCTCTGACACTCTCTGAGACAGACTCTGACACTCTCTCACTCTCTCTGAGACAAACTGTGACACTCTCTGTGACACATTGTGATACCGTCTGACTCTCTCTGACACTCTCTGAGGGACAGTATGACATACTGTGACACTCTCTGACTCACTCTGACACTCTCTGAGACACACTGTGACATTCTCTCACAGACTGTGACCATCTCTGAGCCAAACTCTGACACTCTCTGAGACACTGTATGAGACACTGTATGAGACACTGTGACACTCTCTGACAGACTGTGACACTCCCTGACTCTCTCTGAGGCACACTGTGACACTCTCTGACTCTCTCTGACACTTTGAGACGCTTTATGACACTCTCGAATCCTATCGGACACTCTCTGAGACACACTGTGACACTCTCTGACTCTCTCTGAGGCACACTATAACACTCTCTGACACTTTGAGATACACTATGACACTCTCTGATCCTATCGGACACTCTCTGAGACACATTGTGTCACTCTCTGACTCTCTCAGAAACATACTTTGACACTCTCTGACAGACTGTGACACATTGTGACACTCTCTGGCACTCTCTGAAACACATTGTGACCCTCTGACTCATTCTGTCGCTCTCTGAAATACACTATGACACTCTCTCACAGACTGTGACCCTCTCTGACACAACCACTGACCCTCTCTGACACTCTCGGAGACACAGTACGACTCACTGTGACACTCTCTGACTCTCCCTGACACACTCTGAAATACACTGCAATCTTTTCTGACAGACTGAAACACACTGTGACACTCTCTGAAACACACTATGACACTCTCTGACAGACTATGTCCAACTGTGACATTCTCTGACTGTCTGTCTCTCTCTGAGACACTCGGTCACTCTCTGAAAAACATTGTGACATATTTTGACTCTCTCTCACACTCTCTGAGACTCACTGTGACACTCTCTGACTCTCCCTGAGACACACTGTAACTCCCTCTGACACTCTGAGACACACTGTGAGACTCTCTGACGCTCTCTGAGAAGCACTGCGACACTCTCTGACAGACTCCGACAGACTGTGAAAATTTCTGTGACACACTATGACACTCTCTGACACACTCTCTGATACACGATGACATTTTTTGACACACTGTGACCATCCCTGAGACACACTGTGACACTCTCTGACCCGCTCTGACACTCTCTGAGTCAGACTGTGACACAATCTGACTCTCTCTGACACGCTCTGAGACACACTATGACACTCTCTGACAGACTATGTCACACTGTGACATTCTCTGACTTTTTCTGACTCTCTCTGAGACAGACTGTGACACTCTCTGACCCTCTCTGAGACAGACTGTTACACTTTCGGACGCTCTATGACACTCTCTTCGACACTGTGTAACACTCTCAGACTCTTTCTGATACACACTGTGACACTCGCAGACCCTCTCTGAAACACACTGTTACACTGACCGACTGTGACACTCTCTGAGACACACTTGAGACTCTCTGATACACTGTGACACTCTCTGAGACACACTATGACACTCTCTGACAGATTATGAAACACTGTGACATTGTCTGACTTTCTCTGACTCTCTCTGAGGCACATTGTGACACTCTCTGACCCTCTCTGAATCAGACTGTGAAACTCTCTGACTATCTCTGACACACACTGTGACACTCTCTGAGACACACTGTGATACTCTCTGACTCTCTCTGACATGCTGACACACTGTGACCCTCTGTGTCTCTCTCTGACACTCTGAAAACACACTTTGACACTCTCTGTCCCTCTCTGACACACTCTGAGACAGACTGTGATACTCCCTGACACACTGTGACACTCTGATACACAGTGACATTTTCTGAGACACTGTGACACTCCCGGAGAAACAAGGTGACACTCTCTGACCCGCTCGGACACTCTCTGAGACAGACTGTGACACTCTCTGAGACACACTGTGATGCAGTCTGACTCTCTGACACTCTCTGAGGCACAGTATGACATACTGTGACCCTCTCTGACTCACTCTGATACTCTCTGAGACACACTGTGACAATCTCTCACAGACTGGGACCCTCTCTGAGTCAAATGCTTACCCTCACTGACACTCTCTGAGGCACTGTATGACACATTGTGACACTTTATGACTCTCTCGGACACTCTCTGAATTACACTGTATCATTCTCTGACACACTGTTTCACACTGTGACATTCTCTGAGACAAACTGTGACGCTTTCTGACTCTCTCTGACTCTCTCAGACACACTGTGACATTCTCTGAGATACACTTGACTCCCTCGGACACTCTCTTAGACACACTGTGACACTCTGACAGACTGACACACTGAGACACTCTCAAAGACTGACTGTCACACTTTCTGACTCTCTCTGATTTTGAGACACACTGTGACACTCTCTGACAGACTGTGACACTCTCTAACTCTCTCTGACACTCTCAGACACGCTGAGACACTCTCTGACTCTCTTTGAGGCACACTGTGACACTGTCTGACAGACTGTGGCACCCTGTGACACTCTCTGACTCTCTCTGAATCTATCTTAGACACACTGTGACACTCTCTGACCCTCTCTGACACTTTGAGACGCACTGTGACAATCTCCGATCCTTTCTGACACTCTCTGAGACACACAGTGGCACTCTCTGAAACATCGTATGACACTCTCTGACAGACTGTGACACACTGTGGAACTCTCTGACACTCTCTGAAACATTGTGTGGCACTCTCTGACAGAATGTGACACACTGTGACATTCTTTGACTCTCTCTGACTCTCTGAGATACACTGTGACACTCTTTGACAGAATGTGATGGACTGTGACACTCTCTGTGACAGACTGTGACACTCTCTGACCAACTGTGACACTCTCTCACTCATCGTGACATTCTCTGAGACACTGTGACACTCTCTGACTGACTGTGATAGACTGTATTAGTGGTGCTGGAAGAGCACAGCAGTTCAGGCAGCATCCAAGGAGCAGCGAAATCGACGTTTCGGGAAAAAGCCCTTCATCAGGAATAAAATGTGATAGACTGTGACATTTTCTGTGACACTCTCTGACACTCTCTGAGACAAACTATGACATTCTCTGACTTTATCTCACTCTCTCTGAGGCACACTCTGACACTCTTTGACAGACTGTGACGCACTGTGACACTCTCCTAGACACACTGTGATACTCTCTGACTATCTCTGACACTCTGAGACACACTATGACATTTTTTGAATATCTCTCACAATCTCTGCGACACACTATGACATTTTTTGAATCTCTCTCACAATCTCTGAGACACACTGTGACATTCTCTTACTCTCTCTGAGACACACTGTGACTCTCTCTGACACTCTTAGATGCACTGTGACACTCTCTCAGAGACTGTGACATTCTCTGAGACAAATGCTGACCCTGTCTGACACTCTCTGAGACACTCTGAAATACACTGTAACCTTCACTTACAGACTGTGACACACTGTGACACTCTCTGAGACACACTGCAACACTTTCTGAGATGCATTGTGACACTTTCTGACTATCTCTGACACTCTCTGAGACACGCTATGACACTCCCTGACAGACTTTGACACACTGTCACATTCTCTAACACTCTCTGAGGCACACTGTGACACTTTCTGACAGACTGTGACATTCTCTGATTCTCTGAGACACACTGTGACACTGTCTGACTGACTGAGACGCTCTCTCACACATGGTGACATTCTCTGAGACACTGTGACACTCACTCTCTGTCTCTCTCTGACACTCTGAGACACGCTGTGACACTTTCTGAACCTCTCTGAGACACGCTGTAACACACTCTGAATCGCTCTGACACTCACTAAGACACACTATGACACTCTCTGACACTCTCTGAGTCACACTGTGACATTTGCTGACTCTCTCTGACACTCTCTCTGACACACTGTGATACTCTTTGACACACTGTTACAGTATCTGACACACGGTGACATTTTCTGAGACACTGTGACACTCTCTGATACATACTGTGACACTCTCTGAGACACACTGTGACACTTTCTGGCTCTTTCGCTGAGACACTCGGTCACTCTCTGAGACACACTGTGACATTTTTTGAATATCTCTCACACTCTCTGAGACACACTGTGGCACTCTCTGACAATCTGAGATGCACTGTGACACTCTCTGACTCTCTCTGACTCTCTGAGTTGCACTGTGACACTCTCTCACAGACGGTGACGTTCTCTGAGCGAAATGCTGACCCTGCCTGACACTCTCTGAGACAGAGTATGACACACTGTCACACTCTCCCACTCTTTCTGATACACTCTGTAATATACTGTAACCTTCTCTTACAGACTGTGACTCACTGTGACATTCTCTGAGACACACTGTTACACTTTCTGACGATCTCTGTCTATCTGAGACACACTGTGACACTCTCTGACCCTCTCTGACCCTTTCTGAGACACACTGTGACCCTCTCTGACAGACTATGACACACGGTGACATTCTCTGACACTCTCTGAGACACACTGTGACACTCTCTGACCGACTGTGACACTCTCTCACACATGGTGACATTCTCTGAGACACTGTGACACTCTCTGAGACACACTGTGACACTCTCTGACACTCTCTGACCGACTGTGATAGAATGTGAAATTTTCTGTGACACACTGCGACACTCTGACAGACTGTGACATTTTCTGACACTCTCTGATACTCTCTGAGACGCACTGTAAGACTCTGTGACACTCTCTGAGACATATTATGACACAGCATGATATTCTCTGACAGACTATGAAACTCTGTGACATTCTCTGACTCTCTCTGAGGCACACTGTGACACTCTCTGTCGGACTGTGACAGACTGTGACACTCTCATAGGCACACTGTGACACTCACTGACTATCTCTGACACTCTGAGTCATACTCTGACACTCTGTGAGACACTCTGTAACACTCTCTGAATCGCTCTGACACTCACTCAGACACACTATGACACTCTCTGACATTCTCTGAGACACACTGTGACACTTTCACACTCTCTCTGACACTCTCTGGGCACAATATGACACTCTCTGACTCACTCTGACCCTTTCTGAGACACAGTGTAAAGCTCTTAGAGAAACACTATGACACTCTCTGAGACACACTGTAACACTCTCTGACACTCTCTGAGAAACACTATGAGATTCTCAGACTCTCTCTGACACTCTCTGAGAAACTGTGACACTTTATGACACTTTCTGACACACACTGTGAAACTTTCTAACTCTCTCTGAGACACATTGTAACACTCTCTGACTCTCAGACACTTTGTGACACACTGTTACACACTCGGACCCTCTGTGACACACTCTGACACGCTCTGAGAGACAGTATGACACACTGTGATACTCTCTGAGACAAATTGTGACTCTATCTGACACTCTCTGCCATTCTCTGAGACACACACTGACACTCCCTGACAGACTGTGACACACTGTGACACTCTCTGATTCTCAATGACACTCTCTGAGATGCACTATGACACTCCCTGACAGACTGTGACACACTGTGACACTCTCTGATTCTCAATGACACTCTCTGAGATACACTGTGACACTCTCTGACAGACTGTGACACTCTCTGATTCTCTCTGACTCGCTCTGAGATGCACTGTGGCACTCTCTGACTGAGTCTGAGACACACTGTGACCCTCTCCGACACTCTGTGACATACTCTGAGACAGTGTGACACTCTCTGACCCTCTCTGAGACAGACTGTGACACACTCTGACTCCCTCAGAGGCATAGTACGATGCACTGTGATGCTCCCTGACGCTCTGACACTCTCTGAAACACACTGTAACAATTTCTGACAGACTGTGACACACTGTGTCAATCTCTGACTCTCTCTGACAATCTCTGAAGCACACTATGATACTCTCTGACAGACTGTGACACACTGTGACATTCTGACTTTCTCTGACAGTCTCTGAAACACACTGTGACACTCTTTGACAGACAATGACAAACTGTGACACTCTCTTAATTTCTCTGACACTCTCTTAGACACACTGTGACACTCTCTGACCATTTCTGTCACTCTCTGAGAAACACTATAACACTCTCTCACAGACGGTGACCCTCTTGGAGACAAATGCTGACTGTCTCTGAAACTCTCTGAGACACAGTATGACATACTGTGACAATGTCTGACTCTCTCAGACCCACTCGGAAATACACTGTAGCCTTCTCTTACAGATTGTGACACACAGAGACACTCTCTGAGACACACTGTAACACTTTCTGACTCATTCTGTTACTCTCTGTGACACACTCTGACCCTCTCTGCGACAGATGTGACACTCTCTCACAGACTGTGACATTCTCTGAGACAAATGCTGACCCTGTCTGACACTCTCGGAGACACAGTATGACTCACTGTGACACTCTCAGACTCTCTCTGACACACTTGGAAATACACTATAACCTTCTCTGACACACTGTGACACACTGTGACACTCTCTGAGACACACTGTGACACTCCCTGACTCTCTCTGGCACTCTCTGAGACACACTATGACACTCTCTGACAGACTATGCCACACTGTGGCGTGCTCTGAGACAAACTGTGACATTCTCTGACGCTCTTATGACACTGTCTTAGACATTCTGTGACACTCTGTGACTCTCTCTGACACACTAAGACACCCTGTGACACTCTCTGACAGACTGTGAAACACTGTGACCCGCTCTGAGTCAGACTGTGACATTCTCTGATGCCCTGTGACACTGTCTTAGACATTCTGTGACACTCTGTGACTCTCTCTAACACACTGAGACATCCTGTGACACTCCCTGACAGACTGTGACACACTGTGTGACACTCTGACTCTATCTGACTCACTCTGAGACACACTGTGACACTCGTTGACACACTGTGACACACTCCAAGATACACTGTGGACTCTCTGACCCTCTCTGAGACAAATGTTGACCCTCTCTGACACTGTCTGATACACTCTGAAATATACTGTAATCTTCTCTGACAGACTGTGACACAATGTGACACTCTCTGCGACAAACTGTGACACTTTCTGGCACTTTCAGACCCTCTGAGACACACTGTGACACTCTCTGACCCTCTCTGTCACTCTCTGAGACAAAGTGTAACACTCTCCGATTCTCTCTGACACTCTCTGAAGCAGTTTGTGACACTCTGTGAAACACACTGAGACAGTCTCTGACAGACTGTGACAGACTGTGACACTCTCTGTCAAGCTGTGACACTCTCTGCCCGACTGTGATTTTATCTGACACACTGTGACATTCTCTGAGACACTGTGACACTCTATGAGACACACGAGAACACTTTCTGTCTCTCTCCGATACTCTCTGAGACAGACAGTGACACTCTCTGACACTTCGACACTTTCTGACTCTCTCTGACGATCTGAGACAAACTGTGACACTTTCTGACAGTCTATGACAGACTGTGACATTCTCTGAATTTTCTGACACTCTCTGAGGTACACCGTGACAATCCCTGACAGACTGTGACACACTGTGACACTCTCTGATTCTCTGAGACACACTGTGACAGTCTCTAACTTTCTCTGACACTCTGAGACACACTGTAAAACTCTCTGACCCTCTCCGAGACACATTGTAACACTCTATGACACTCTCTGACAGACTGTGAAACACTGTGACACATTCTGACCATCTCTGAGACACACTGTGACACTCTGTGACTCTCTCTGTCACTCACTGAGACACACTGTGACACTCTCTAACAGACTATGACAATGTCTGTGACACTTGCGGTCTCTCTCTGACTCTCTGAGACATACTGTGACACAGTGTGACATGTTTTGACTCTCTCTCACACTGTCTGAGACACATTGTGACCCTCTCTGACAATCTCTGAGACACACGCTGAGACTCTCTGCTGCACACTGTGACACTCTCTGACAGATTGTGACAAACTGTCACACTCTCTGACTCTCTCCGACACTCTCTTAGACAAACTGTGACACTCTCTCTCTCTCTGATATTCTCTGAAACTCAGTGTGACACTCTCTGACAGACTGTGACCCTCTCTGAGACAAACGCTGACCCTCTCTGACACTCTCTGAGACACAGTACGACTCAGTGTGACACTCACTGACTCTCTCTGACACACTCTGAAATGCACTGTAACCTTCTCTGACAGACTGTAACACTCCCTGAGGCACACTGTGACACTTTCTGACTCACTCTGCCACTCTGAGGCACATTCTGACGCTCTCAGAGGCACACTGTGACACTCTCTGACCTATCTGACTCTCTGAGACACACTATGACACTCAATGACTCTCTCTGACACTCTGAGACACACTGTGACACTGTCGGAGACAGACTGTGACACTCTCTGACACGCTCTGAGACACAGTATGACACACTACGACACTATTTGACTCTCGAACATTCTCTGAAACACATGTGGCACTCTCTGAATCTCACTGTTACGCTATCTGACATTCTCTGACATTCTCTGAGATGCACTGTAACTCTCTCTGACAGATTGTGACGCACTATGACACTCTCTGATTCTCTATGACAGTCTCTGAGACACACTGTGACACTCTCTGACTCTCTTTGAGACACACGGTGATACTCTGACTGGTTCTTAGACACACTGTGACACACTATGACACTCTCTTAGACATGCTGTGACGCTCTCTGACAGACTGTGACAATTTCTGAGACACACGATGACACTCTCTGACCTAGTGGGACACTCTCTGACACACGGTGACATTTTCTGCGATACTGTGACACTCACTGAGGCACACTGTGACACTTTCTGACAGACTGTGACACACTGAGGTACTCTCTGTCACTCACTGTGACGCATTCTGACACTCTCTGAAATACTCTGTGACACTCTCTGACAGTCGGTGACACACCGTGACACTCTCTGAGACAGACTGTGACACATTCTGACTCTCTCTGACATGCTCTGAGACACACTGTGACACTCTCTGACAGACTATGACACATTGTGACATTCTCTGACTTTCTCTGACACTCTCTGAGGAACACTGTGACACTCTCTGAAAGACTGTGACACACTCTGACCCGCTCTGAGACAGACTGTGACACTCTCTGATGCTCTGTGACACTCTCGTAGACATGCTGGGACACTCTGTGACTCTCTCTGACTCACGGAGACACCCTGTGACACTCTCTGACAGACTGTGACACACTGTGACACTCGTTGACACACTGTGACACTCTCCGAGACACACTGTGGACTCTCTGACACTCTCTGAGACAGACTGTGACACTCTCTGACTCTCTCTGACACTCTCTGAAACACACTGTGACACACTATGAAACTCTCTGACACACTATGGCACACTCTGACACACTCTGACACACATTGACATTCTCTGAGACACTGTGACACTCTCGGAGACACACTGCGACACTATTGACTCTCTCTGAGACACACAGTAACACCCTCTGACAGACTGTGACCCTCTCTGAGACAAATGCTGACCCTCTCTGAGACTGTCTGATACACTCTGAAATATACTGTAACCGTCTCGGACAGACTGTGACACAATGTGACAATCTCTGAGACACACTGTGACACTCTCTGACCCTCTCTGCGACACAGTGTAACACTCTCCGACTCTCTCTGACCCTCTCAGAAACACACTGTAACACTCTCTGACACTCACTTAGACACACTGTGACACTTTCTGACTCTCTCTGACACTCTCTGAAACACACTGTCGCACTCTCTGACAGACTTTGACACTGTCTGTGACACTCTCTGACACACTGTGACACTCTCTGCCTGACTGCAATGCTATCTGACAAATGGTAACATTCTCTGAGACACTGTGACACTCTCTGAGACACACTGTGACACCTTCTGTATCTCTCTGACACTCTCTGAGACAGACTGTGACACTCTCTGACACTGAGGGACAATGTGACACTCTCTTAATTTTTATGTCAATCTCTGAGACACACTCTAGCACTCTCTCATGGACTGTGACACTCTCTGAGACAAATGCTGACCCTCGCTGACACTCTCTGAGACACACAGTAACACTCTCTCACGGACTGTGACACTCTCTGAGACAAACACTGACACTCTCTGAGACACAGTATGACACACTTTGACACTTTCTGACTCTCTCTGACTCACTCTGAAATACACTGCAACCTTCTCTGACAGACTGTGACATACTGTGACACTCTCTGAGACACACTGCGACACTTTATGACTCTCTCTGACGCTCTGAGAAAAAACTGTGACATTTTTGACAGTCTATCACACACTGTGGCATTCGCTGACTTTCTCTGACACTCTCTGAGGCACACTGTGGCAATCCCTGACAGACTGTGACACACTGTGACAGTCTCTGACTCTCTGAGACACACTGTAAAACTCTCTGACCCTCTCTGAGACACACTGTAACACTCTATGACACTCTCTGATAGACTGTGAAACACTGTGACACATTCTGACCATCTCTGAGACACACGGTGACACTCTGTGACTCTCTCTGACACTCTCTGAGACACACTGTGACATTCACTGACTCTCTCTGACACTCACTGATGCACACTGTGACACTCTCTGACAGACTATGACAATCTCTGTGACACATTCTGTCTCTCTCTGACTCTGAGACACACTGTGACACTCTCTGCCTCTCTCTGAGACATTCAGTCACTCTCTGATGCACTGTGACACACTATGACATCTTTTGACTCTCTCTCACACTGTCTGAACACATTGTAACACTCTCAGACAATCTCTGAGACACACTGTGACACTCTCTGAGACACACTGTGACACTCTCTGATACTCTCTGAGACACACTGTGATACTCACTGACTCTCTCTGACACTCACTGAGGCACACTGTGACACTCTCTGACAGACTATGACAATCTCTGTGACACATTCTGTCTCTCTCTGACTCTGAGACACACTGTGACACTCCCTGCCTCTCTCTGAGACACTCAGTCACTCTCTGATACACTGTGACACACTATGACATCTTTTGACTCTCTCTCACACTGTCTGAACACATTGTAACACTCTCAGACAATCTCTGAGACACACTGTGACACCCTCTGACAGATTGTGACAAACTGTTACACTCTCTGACTCTCTCCGACACTCTATTAGACAAACTGTGACACGCTATGCCTCTCTCTGACATTCTCTGAAACTCAGTGTGACAGTCGCTGACTCTCTCTGACTCTCCCTGACACCCTATGAGACACACTTTCTGACTCTTTCTGTCACTCCCTGAGACACACTGTAACACTCTCTGACAGACTGCGACCCTCTCTGGGACAAATGCTGACCCACTCTGACAGTCTCTGATACACAGTACGACTCAATGTGACACTCATTGACTTTCTCTGAAACACTTTGAAATACACTATGACCTTCTCGGACAGACTGTGACACTCCCTGAGACACACTGTGATACGTTCGGACTCATTCTGCCACTATGAGGCACACCCTGATGCTCTCAGAGACACACTGTGACACTCTTTGACTCTCTCTGACACTCTGAGACACGCTATGACACTGTTTGACTCGCCTCGACACTCTCTGAGACACACAGTGACACTCTCTGAGACACACTGTGACACTCTGTGACACACGGTGACATTCTCTGAGACACTGTGACACTCTCTGAGACACACTGTGACACATTCTATCTCTCTCTCTGACCCTCAGAGACACACTGTGACACGCCCTGCCTCTCTCTGAGACAATCGGTCACTCTCTGAGACACAGTGTGACACACTGTCATATTTTCTGACTCTCTCACACTCTCTGAGACATACTGTAACTCTCTCTGACAGATTGTGACACACTGTGACACTCTCTGACTCACTCTGAGACACACTGTGACACATTCTGACACACTGTGACATTCTTTGAGACACTGTGACACTCTCTGAGACAGACTGAGAAACTCTCTGACTCTCTCTGACACTCTCTAAGATATAGTATGACACACTATGACATTCTCAGACTCTCTCTGACACACTCTGAAATAATCTGTGACACACTGCGACACTCTCTGACACATGGAGACAGTCTCAGAGACACTGTGTCGCTCTCTGACTCTCTCGGAGTCACACTATGACACTCTCTGAATCTCTCTGTCACTCTCTGAGACACACTGCAACACTCTCTTACTCTTTCTGACTCTCTCTGAGACATACTACGACACTGTTTGACAGGTTGTGACACACTGTGACACACTCTGACCCGCTTTGAGATAGACTGTGAAACTCTCTGACACACTCTGGAACACACTGTGACACTCTCTAACAGACTGACAAACTGTGACACTCTGTCTTTCTCTGACAATCTCTGAGGCAGACTGTGACACTCTTTGACAGGCTGTGATACACTGTGTCACACTCTGACCCTCTCTAAGACCGACTGTGACACTCTCTAACACTCTCAGAAACACACAGTGACGCTCTCTGATAGAATGTGACACACTGTGACACTCTTAGAGACACACTGTGAGACTTTCTGACTATCTCTGATTCTCTGAGACACACTGACTCTCTCTGACAGACAGTGACACACTGAGACACTCTCTGAAAATTCCTTGAGACACACTGTGATACTCTCTTGCAGCCTGTGACACTATCTGACACTGTCTGAGATACACTGTGACACTCTCTGACACTCCGAGACACACTGTGTCACTCTTTGACACTCTCTAACATACTGAGATACACTGTGACACTTTCCGACTCTCTCTGACACTCTGATACAGACTGAGACACTCTCTGGCACTCTCGGACACTCTCTGAGATATAGTATGACACACTGTGACACTCTCAGACTCTCTCTAACACACTCTGAAACACACTGTGACACACTGCGACACTCTCTGACACACGGTGACATTCTTAGAGACACTGTGTCACTCTCTGACCCTCTCTTAGACAAATGCTGACCCTCTCTGACACTCTCTGAGACACACTGTAACACTCTCTGACAGACTGTGACATTCTCTGAGACTAACACTGACACTCTCTGACACTCTCTGAGACACAGTATGACACAATGTGAAACTCTCTGAGACACACTGACACTTTCTGACTTTCTCTGATTCTCTGAAATACACTGTGACTCTCTCTGAGACACACTGTAACACTCTCTGACTCTCTCTGACACACTCTGAAATACACTGTAACCTTCTCTGAAAGACTGTGACACACTGTGAAACTCTCTGAGACACACTGTGACACTTTCTGACTTTCTCTGATTCTCTGAAATACACTGTGACACTCTCTGAGAGACACTGTAAGACTCTCTGACTCTGTCTAAAACACTCTGAGACATGCTATGATACTCTTTGACAGGTTGTAACACACTGTGACACTCTCTGACCCTCTCTGAGACCGACTGTGACACTCTCCGACACACTCTGTAACACACTGTGACACTTTCTGACAGACCGTGACACACTGTGACACACTCTGAGACACACGGTGACAATATTAGACTCTATCTGACAGTCTCTGAGACAAACTGACTCTCTCTGACAGACTGTGACACAGTGAGACACTCTCTGAAAACCTCCGAGACACACTGTGACACTCTCTGGCAGACTGTGACGCTATCTGACTCTCACTGACACTGTCTGAGACACACTGTGACGCTCTCTGAGACACACTGAGACACTCTCTGAAACACACTGTGGCTCTCTCTGACACTCTCTGAAACGTACTGTGACACTCTCTGACAGACTGTGACACACTGTGACACGTATTTGACTGTCTCTGACTCTCTCTGACATTCTCTGAAACACACTGTGGCACTCTCTGACTGGCTGTGACAGACTGTGTCACGTTTTGACTCTCTCTGACACTCTCTGAAACACACTGTGGCACTCTCTGACAGGCTGTGACAGACTGTGACACGTTTTGACTGTCTCTGACACTCTCTGACTATCTCTGACACTCTCTGAAACGTACTGTGACACTCTCTGACAGACTGTGACACACTGACACGTTTTGACTCTCTCTGACACTCTCTGGTAACACACTGTGCCACTCTCCGACTCTCTCTGTCACTGTCTGAGAAACACTATGACATTCTCTGACAGACTGTGACACACTGTGATACTGTTTGACTCTGCATGCAGCACTTTCTGACTCTCTCTGAGACACACTATGACACTCGCTGACACACTGTGACACTCTCAAACTCTCTCTCTCTCTGACACACTGTGACAATCCCTGACACACTGTAGCTCCCACTGAGACGCTGTGACACTTTCTGACACTGTGTGAGACAAACTGTGGCACTCTCTGACACAATGTGACACTGTCTGAATCTATCTAACACACTATGACAATCTCTGACACACTATGACATTCTCTAAGACACTGTGACACTTTCTGACACTCTCAGAGACATACTGTATCCTTCTCTAAGACACTGTGATAATCTCTGACGCACTCTGAGACATACTGTGACACTCTCTAACAGACTGTGACACACTGTGACACTCCCTGACTCTCTCTGATACTCCCTGAGACACACTGTGACACTCTCTGGGACACAGTGTTACACTGTCTGACCCTCTTTGGCACTCTCTGTAACACACTGTGACACTCTCTGACACACGGTGACGTTCTCTCAGATGCTGTGACACTCTCTTAGACGCACTGTGACACATTCTGTCTCTCTCTCTGACCCTCAGAAACACACTGTGACACTCTCTGAGACACACTGTGACACTCCCTGCCTCTCTCTCTGAGACACTTGGTCACTCTCTGAGACAGAGTGTGACACACTGTGACATCTTGTGACTAAATCTCACACTCTCTGAGAAACACTGTAACTCTCTCTGACAGATTGTGACACACTGTGACACTTTCTGACACACTGTGACAATCTCTGAGACACTGTAAAACTCTCTGAGACACACTGTGACACTTTCTGAATCTCTCTGACACTGATACAGACTGAGACACTCTCTGGCTCTCTCGGACACTCTCTGAGATATAGTATGACACACTGTGACACTCCCAGACTCTCTCTAACACACTCTGAATCACACTGTGACACACTGCGACCCTCTCTGACACACGGTGACATTCTCAGAGACACTGTGTCACTCTCTAACCCTCTCTGACCCTCTCTTAGACAAATGCTGACCCTCTCTGACACTCTCTGAGACACACTGTAAGACTCTCTGACAGACTGTGACATTCTCTGAGACTAACACTGACACTCTGACACAATCTGAGACACAGTATGACACACTGTGACACTCTCTGACACACTCTGAAATGTACTGTTACCTTCTCTGAAAGACTGTGACACACTGTGAAACTCTCTGAGACACACTGTGACACTTTCTGACTTTCTCTGATTCTCTGAAATACACTGTGACACTCTCTGAGACACACTGTAAGACTCTCTGACTCTCTCCGACATGCTCTGAGACATACTATGACACTCTGACAGGTTGTGACACACGGTGTCATACTCTGACCCTCTCTGAGACCGACTGTGACACTCTCGGACACTCTCTGAAACACACTGTGACACTCTCTGACAGACTGTGAGACACTGTGACACTCTCTGAGACACACGGTGACACTTTCTGACTCTATCTGACACTCTCTGAGACAAACTGACTCTCTCTGACAGACTGTGACACACTGAGACACTCTCTGAAAATCTCCGAGACAAACTGTGACACTCTCTGGCAGACTGTGGCACTTTGACTCTCACTGACGCTGTCTGATACACACTGTGACACTCCCTGCCTCTCTCTATAAGATTCTCGGTCACTCTCTGAGTCTGAGTGTGACACACTGTGACATCTTCTGACTCTCTCACACTCTCTGAGACAGACTTTGACTCTCTCTGACAGATTGTGACACACTGTGACATTCTCTGAGACACTGTGAAACTCGCTGAGACACACTGACACTTTCTGACTCTCTCTGACACTCTGATACAGACTGAGACACTCTGGCTCTCTCGGACACTCTCTAAGACATAGTATAACACACTGTGACACTCTCCGACTCTCTCTAACACACTCTGAAACACACTGTGACAAACTCCGACACTCTCTCACACATGGTGACATTCTCAGAGACTCTGTGTCACACTCTGACACTCTCTGAAACATACTGTGACACTTTCTGACAGACTGTGACACACTGTGACACACTCTGAGACACACGGTGACACTTTCCCCCTCTATCTGACACTCTCTGAGACAAACTGAGTCTCTCTGACAGACTGTGATACACTGAGACACTCTCTGAAAATCTACGAGACAAACTGTGACACTCGCTGGCAGACTGGGACACTATCTGACTCTCACTGACACTGTCTGAGACACACTGTGACTCTCTCTGACTCTCTCTGACACTCTCTGACAGACTGTGAGACACTGTGAAAATCTCTGATACACTGTGACACTCTCTGTGACTCACCGTGACACTCTCTGAAACACACTGTGGCTCTCTCCGACTCTCTCTGTCACTCTCTGAGAAACACTGTGACATTCTCTGACAGACTGTGGCAGCCTGTGATACTGTTTGACTCCGCATGCAGCACTCTCTGACTCTCTATGAGACACACTATGACACTCGCTGACATACTGTGACACTCTCTGACTCTCTCTCTCTGACGTACTGTTACAATCTCTGACACACCGTGACACACACTGAGACGCTGCGACACTTTCTGACACTCTCTGAGACACACTATGACACTCGCTGACACACTGTGACACTCTCTGATTCTCTCTCTCTGACACACTGTGACACTCTCTGATTCTCTCTCTCTGACACACTGTGACAATTCCTGACACACTGTGACACCCACTGAGACGCTGTGACACTTTCTGACACTCTGTGAGACGAACTGTGGCACTCTCTGACACACTGTGACACTCTCTGAATCTATCTGACACACTATGACAATCTCTGACACACTGTGACACTCTCTAAGACACTGTGACACTTTCTGACACTCTCAGAGACATCCTGTATCCCTCTCTAGGACACTGTGATAATCTCTGACGCTCTCTGAGACATTCTGTGACACTCTCTAACAGACGGTGACACACTGTGACACTCCCTGACTCTCTCTGATACTCCCTGAGACACACTGTAACACTCTCTGGGACACACACTGTTACACTGTCTGACCCTCTTTGGCACTCTCTGTAACACACTGTGACACTCTCTGACACACGGTGACGTTCTCTCAGACGCTGTGACACTCTCTGAGACGCACTGTGACACATTCTGTCTCTCTCTCTCTGACCCTCAGAAATACACTGTGACACTCTCTGAGACACACTGTGACACTCCCTGCCTCTCTCTCTGAGGCACTTGGTCACTCTCTGAGACAGAGTGTGACACACTGTGACATCTTTTGACTCTCTCTCATACTCTCTGAGAGACACTGTGACTCTCTCTGACAGTTTGTGACACACTGTGACACTTTCTGACTCTGACACTCTGATACAGACTGAGAACTCTCTCTATTATATGACACACTGTGACACTCTCAGACTCTCTCTAACACACTCTGAAACACACTGTGACAAACTGCGTCACTCTCTGACACACTGTGACATTCTCAGAGACACGGTGTCACTCTCTAACCCTCTCTGACCCTCTCTTAGACAAATGCTGACCCTCTCTGACACTCTCTGAGAGACACTGTAACACTCTCTGACAGACTGTGACATTCTCTGAGACAAACACTGACACTCTCTGAGACACAGTATGACACAATTTGACACTTTCTGACTCCCTCTGACACACTCTGAAATATACTGTAACCTTCTCTGAAAGACTGTGACACACTGTGAAACTCTCTGAGACACACTGTGACACTTTCTGACTTTCTCTGATTCTCTGAAATACACTGTGACACTCTCTGAGACACTGTAACACTCTCTGACTCTCTCTGACACTCTCTGAGACATACTATGACACTCTTTGACAGGATGTAACACACTGTGTGAAACTCTGACCCTCTCTGAGACTGACTGTGACACTCTCCGACACTCTCTGAAACCCACTGTGACACTTTCTGACAGACTGTGACACACTGTGACACACTCTGAGACACATGGTGACAATTTCCGACTCTATCTGACACTCTCTGAGACAAACTGACTCTCTCTGACAGACTGTGACACACTGAGACACTCTGAAAATCTGCGAGACACATTGTGACACTCTCTGGCAGACTGTGACACTATCTAACTCTCACTGACATTGTCTGTGACACTCGGTCACTCTCTGAGACAGAGTGTGACACACTGTGACATCTTGTGATTCTCTCTAACATCTCTGACACACACTGTAACTCTCTCTGACAGATTGTGACACACTGTGACACTTTCTGACACACTGTGACAATCTCTGAGACACTGTGAAACTCTCTGAGACACACTGTGACACTTTCTGACTCTCTCTGACACTCTGATACAGACTGAGACACTCTCTGGCTCTCTCGGACACTCTCTGAGATATAATATGACACACTGTGACACTCTCAGACTCTCTAACACACTCTGAAACACACTGTGACACACTGCGACCCTCTCTGACACACGGTGACATTCTCAGAGACACTGTGTCACTCTCTGACCCTCTCTGACCGTCTCTTAGACAAATGCTGACACTCTCTGACACTCTCTGAGACACACTGTAACACTCTCTGACTCTCTGAGACATACTATGACACTCTTTGACAGGTTGTGACACACTGTGACACTCTCTGACCCGCTTTGAGATAGACTGTTACACGCTCTGACTCACTCTGTAACACTGTGACATCTCTCTGACAGACTGTGACAAACTGCGACATTCTCTGTCTTTCTCTGACACTCTCTGAGGCAGACTGTTGCACTCTCTGACACTCTCTGAAACACACTGTGACACTCTCTGACAGACTGTGACACTGTGACACTCTCTGAGACACACTGTAACACTCTCTGACACACTCTGAGACATACTATGACACTGTTTGACAGGTTGTGACACACTGTGTCACACTCTGACCCTCTCTGAGACCGACTGTTACACTCTCTGACACTCTCTGACGCACTCTGTAACACACTGTGACACTCTCTGACAGACTGTGACAAACTGTGACACTCTCTGTCTTTCTCTGACACTCACTGAGGCGTATCTGTGACACTCTTTGACACTCTCTGAAACACACTGTTACACTCTCTGACAGACTGTGACACTATGACATTCACTAAGACATCCTGTGACACTCTCTGACACTGTGACACTCTCTGAGACACAGGGTGACACTTTCTGACTCTATCAGACTCTCTGAGACACTCTGTGACTCTCTCTGAGACACATAGTGACTCTCTCTGACCCTCTCTGAGTCAGACTGTGACACTCTCTGACTCTCTCTGACCGTCTCTGAGGCACAACACAACATACTGTGACACTCTATGACAAATTGTGACAAACTGTGACACTTTCTGACACTCTCTGAGGCACGCTGTAACACTCCTTGACAGACGTTTACACACTGTGACACTCTATGACTCGTTCTGACACTCTCTGAGACATACTGTAACACTCTCTGACTCTCTCTGACACTCTCTGAGACGCACTGACTCTCTCTGACAAACTGTGACACACTAAGTCACTCTGAAAATCTCCGAGACACACTGTGACACTTTCTGGCAGACTGTGACTCTATCTGACTCTCACTGACACTCTCTGAGACACACTGTGACACTCTCTGACTCTATCTGATACTCTCTGAGAACACTGACTCTCTCTGACAGACTGTGACACACTGAGACACTCTCTGATAATCTCCGAGACACACTGTGACACTCTCTGGCAGACAGTGGCACTATCTGACTCTCACTGACACTGTCTGAGACACACTGTGACACTCTCTGACTCTCCCTGACACTCTCTGACTGACTGTGAGACACTGTGACAATCTCTGACACATTGTGACACACTCTGAGACACACGGTGACACTTTCCCCCTCTATCTGACACTCTCTGAGACAAACTGACTCTCTCTGACAGACTGTGACACACTGAGACACTCTCTGAAAATCTCAGAGACACACTGTGACACTCTCTGGCAGACTGTGACACTATCTGACTCTCACTGACATTGTCTGAGACACACTGTGACACACTCTGAGTCTCTCTGACACTCTCTGACTCGTTCTGACACTCTCAGAGACATACTTGACACTCTTTGACTCTCTCTGACACTCTCTGAGACGCACTGACTCTCTCTGACAAACTGTGACACACTGAGACACTCTGAAAATCTCCGAGACACACTGTGACACTTTCTGGCAGACTGTGACTCTATCTGACTCTCACTGACATTGTCTGAGACACACTGTGACACACTCTGAGTCTCTCTGACACTCTCTGACTCGTTCTGACACTCTCAGAGACATACTTGACACTCTTTGACTCTCTCTGACACTCTCTGAGACGCACTGACTCTCTCTGACAAACTGTGACACACTGAGACACTCTCTGAAAATCTCCGAGACACACTGTGACACTCTCTGACTGACTGTGAGACACTGTGACAATCTCTGACACACTGTACACACTCTGAGACACACGGTGACACTTTCCGACTCTATCTGACACTCTCTGAGACAAACTGACTCTCTCTGACAGACTGTGACACACTGAGACACTCTCTGAAAATCTCTGAGACACACTGTGACACTCTCTGGCAGACTGGGACACTATCTGACTCTCACCGACACTGCCTGAGACACACTGTGACACTCTCTGACTCTCTCTGACACTCTCTGACTGACTGTGAGACACTGTGACAATCTCTGACACACTGTGACACTCTCTGAGACACACTGTGACACTTTCCCACTCTATCTGACTCTCTCTGAGACAAACTGACTCTCTCTGACAGACTGTGACATACTGAGACACTCTCTGAAAATCTCAGAGACACACTGTGACACTCTCTGGCAGACTGTGACACTATCTGACTCTCACTGACACTGTCTGAGACACACTGTGACACTCTCTCACACTCTCTGACTGACTGTGAGACCCTGTGACAATCTCTGATACACTGTGACACTCTCTGAGACACACTGTGACACTCTCTGAAACACACTGCGGCTCTCTCTGACACTCTCTGAAACGTACTGTGACACTCTCTGACAGACTGTGACACACTGTGACACGTATTTGACTGTATCTGAATCTCTCTGACACTGTGTGAAACGTACTGTGACACTCTCTGACAGACTGTGACACACTGTGACACGTTTTGACTCTCTCTGACACTCTCTGAAACACACTGTGCCACTCTCCGACTCTCTCTGTCACTCTCTGAGAAACACTTTGACATTCTCTAACAGACTGTGACACACTGTGATACTGTTTGACTCTGCATGCAGCACTCACTGACTCTCTCTGTGACACTATGACACTCGCTGACACACTGTGACACTCTCTGACTCTCTCTCTCTGACACACTGTGACACTCTCTGACTCTCTCTCTCGGACACACTGTGACAATCCCTGACACACTGTGACACCCACTGAGACGCTGTGACACTTTCTGACACTCTGTGAGACAAACTGTGGCACTCTCTGACACACTGTGACACTCTCTGATTCTATCTGACACACTATGACAATCTCTGACACACTGTGACACTCTCTAAGACACTGTGGCACTTTCTGACACTCTCAGAGACATCCTGTATCCCACTCTAAGACACTGTGATAATCTCTGACGCTCTCTGAGACATTCTGTGACACTCTCTAACAGACTGTGACACACTGTGACACTCCCTGACTCTCTCCGACACTCCCTGAGACACACTGTGACACTCTCTGAGACATACTGTTACACTGTTTGACCCTCTTTGACACTCTCTGTAACACACTGTGACAATCTCTGACTCTGTCTGACACTCTCTGAGTCCCACTGTGACACTCTCTGGCATTGTCTGGGACATACTGTTCCAATCTCTGATGCATTTTGATACGCTCTGACTGTCTTTGAGACACACTGTGATATTCTCTGGCACACTGTGACACTCTCTGACACACTATGACATTCCCTGCCTCTCTCTGATACACTGTGACACTCTCTGAGTCACAATGGGACACACTGTGACCCTCTCTAAGACACATCCTGAGACACACTATGACACTCTGACTCACTGTGACTCTCTCTGAGACACATTGTGACACCCGCTGACTCTCTGAACACACTGTGACTGTAATAGAAAACGATCCATTTACTATGAAATTAATTATCCACTTACTGTAAAATTTAAAGAGAATGCTTTGTTTAAATCAATGCTGTGCTGAGCTTTGTAACCGATGCTTTGATGAAGGGTTGCAGTTAACTTATCTCTGTTTGATTTCTGTAAGCATTCAACTCGACCTTGCGATAGTCAAACTCAGCGAAAGCTGAATAACTGTTATGTCTAGCACCAGGTGATGCGAGGATAACAACTTGAGTTTCCCCAGTCTCTGCCCCTGAGAGTGTGGTAAGGAACGCTATAAGGCAGGTGTCTGTGTAAATGTTTGGGTACTTATTGCATTGAGGCATCTGACTTAGTGTAATGGGCTTTTCTTGTAAAATGTTTAATGAAGGCCCTTGCTTTGCTCTTGCTAATTATTGAGTCAAGTCAATTTAATTTCCATGACAGTAAACTTGGGGGCTCATCCCAGGACCCAGCGACTGGATGAGATTCTGAAGATTCCCAGGAAGTGCAGGTGCCATCGCCTTGAAGGTCTTTCACTTCATCTCGAGCGCTGAATTGGACCTTTTGCGTGAGAGGACTGGGAATCTGTAGATTGCCCTAGCGCCGGGGTTTCAAATCAATTAAGGTTGGGTAATAGTCGTGGTTTGCGTAGTCCTACATAGAGAGTCGTTCTTAGAGAATAAATACAACAGGAAAAGGGTTCAGGGAACTCTCACGTGGTATTAGAGTAAAACCCCAAGGGGAAGGGGATTGCTGTCTGAAGAGTGTTTAGGAGACAGCAAGGTTAAGGCTGGTTTTAGACTTGGAACCACCACTGGCTGAGTTGGACTCGCCGAAGACGTACCTGGTACGTGGTTTCTTGGTTTACGAAAACCGAGGCCTTGAGGCGGACGTGCTCAATGTGAGAGGGGACCTCCGGAAGTAAAAGAAAGTCAAAAGGGAATAGATAACTGTACCACGAGAGCGAGAGACAGAGAGACAGAGAGAGCTAAACACTTTTGATGTTACACTAAAAATGGGTTCTGGCAAGAGCGAACAAAGGGGGAGTCCACGCAAAATTTGGAATAGCCAACCAAAATAACAATACATGCTAAATAAGTACCGCCCAGAATGTGTAAAGCAGTTAGAATTGTGGATTAAGGAATGTGGTTTTCCGGAGGGAGTTAGTTTTAGTAAAAGACAGCTGGAAATATTAAGGTTGAGGTAGGAGGAGAGAGAGAAGGAGAAAAGGGACGGAAAGATCGAACCTGTGAATTGGAGTGTTTCTTGTAAGTGGAAGTCTGAGGCTGATATCAGAGAAAGGAATTCTCAAGTAAAGGATCGATCAAATACACGTACAAACACCAGTGCCCATGTGGGAAACAACCTAACGAAGCTGTACAGTGTCTTAAATCTGTTTCAGACCCTGACCTTGATGACTTCCTTCCGAGACCTGCCGCCCCCCCCCACCCCCACCACGAGATCCGCCTGGTGAATGTTCCACATCAGCGACCACCACCTCAGGGCCTGCTAGATCACCGATAGCACACCATACCCACAACAGACCGAAGCAAGAAGGCCAAAAGAAGGACGACCACTCCAAGATGGAAAGACATCCAAGGCCTGTCCGTGATCACCCCCCGATGGATGATGAGTCACACGGTGAGGGTACTGGTGTACGATCATCTAACCAGGTCGTTCTGCAAGACCCAATGGTTGAAGTTGCAGGTCCAGAAGGGTGCCCAGTGTTGGCCCACCAGCCATGGACCATGAAGGATCTGGAAAGTGCCTGTGGGCAGTTGCCTGACCCACGCGAGGTTGGAGCTAATAAGAAGTGACAAAGTTCTGTACTGAGTTTCGTCCCACATCACAAGAGATGAGACGTCTCCTGGGATGAAAACTAGGTACCAATGTCACCAAACGCAAGTATACCTGGCCAGCTGCAAACGTCCATGCCAGAGCAGCCAACCCACAAGTGGAAGAGAAGGGAGACTTTAATGCTTTTGTTACAGCGCTGGGAACCACCTGTAGGGAGGCATTCCCAGTGTGAATGGACATGACCAAAACAATGGGAATGTGAGAGAGTGTCCCAGTACCTCACTGAAGTTCATAACACCCATAGTGCACTGAGACGACATGAGGACATAACGACGGCAGAAATCACACTGTATGAGGCACACCTGAGGAACAGCTTCATCAATGGAAAGAAGGAAGAAATAGTGAAAAAGGTAAAAGACCTGGGACACGGGAAAGCTGAATTTGATAGAACAACATGCAATACATGCTGAAATATTGCTTACCCAAGAGAAGGATAAGCGGAAATGAAGATGGAACAGCAAACACATAAAGGTCAGCTTACTCTGATGCAAATGGTCACCCAGCTGTTGGAGGGAGGTGCTGCAGGAAGAGAGAGAGGGAGAGGGGGAGGTCGCGGAAGAGGAAGAGGTCACAAAAGAGGCACTGATAGAGGGAGATCTGGCGGGTGCTTTGTTTGCAGAGCAATGGACCACTGGGTGAGACGGTGCCCCACACAGACAGCCTCACTCGGCCCTAGAGGTGGGACAAGAGGGTGACTAACAGGGGAAGGCTGAGGTGGAGGTGGGCAGCCCACAAGGTACAGGTAAGCCTCTTTCCTTTATGCTTGGCAACGAAGACTCGCTTATGCTAATCTCTTCTACTAACCTTTCACACACTGAGACAAATCACACCTCAATGTTCAGCACTGAGATTGCAAAGTGTGGACGGTATGTCCAATATCACAATGATGTGTATAAGCCGATGCCCACCTCTATGTTATATATGAAAGTACATCAGTTACCTTTTTGGTAGATACAGGGCCACATACTCAATCCTTACATTAGGCCCGTTTAGACAATCGACACAAATAAAGATGAGTGAAAGGTTCCTGAACACAATGGGTGCATCAGGAGTCATGATGCGGGAGAGATTTTCTGCACCTCTAGTAAAAGGGAAACATTCCAATTCTCCTTCTTGTTATCGGAATTTTCTCCTTTAAATTTGATGGGCTGGGATCTCATACAGAGACTGGGATTGGATTTGATCAGTACTCCGACGGGCTTGTAGATAATTCAAAGAAACGATTTACCCAGTGCAGGCTGTAAAATATGACCTACGACCCCTGATGTATGTCTATGAGTGGCTATTAATACAGAGAGCGATAAGTTCAGTGAGCAATTCCCTCGCCCTGGAAGCAAGTAATTATATTAATCCTATTTAACACCAATTTTCTTGCTGGAGACATGCTGCACTGCACAGCACACATACATCACGTTGGCCCTGACGAACCATATGAGAAGGATTGGTTCAGGAGATTGGTGAAACCAGATCAGTTGTTATTGTGTGAATTTTATTGGAACTTATCTAAAGTATCTGTGACGGCAAGTCGACCCTATCTTGTTGATGTGGAAGGTTCTGGTCTCACGTGTCACTGGCGAAGGCGTCTAGTGACAGGTGGTAGGATTTAGGAGCATGGGTGCAAAAGGCACAAAGAATGAAAGGTTGGGTCTTCAGGGATGATGTGGGTATCTGGTTAAATGCAGATATGCGGACATATAAGAATAAATTAAACTGGCTAACTCAGGCAGATAGGACAGTCCAGGTAAGGCCCGCTAACCCTGAGAAGCCTAGGGAGATAGCCTGGCATTTCCCTAAGATTGAAGTCTCAAACCCAAGATTAAAAATGGTCCCTACTGAGTTGTGGACAAAGGGCAAACATGATATGGGACTCATATGGGACTGTGAGCCCATAAGGATAACCCCGAAGTCTGAGTATCGTCCTTGTAGAGCACAATACCTGTTAAAACCCGAAGGCAAAGAAGGAATTACTCCAGTCTTTGAATCCCTCCTAAAAGCTGGAGTGATAATCCTTTGTGTAAACTCACCGGTGAGGACCCCCATTTATCCGTTCAAAAAGACAATCAGTCCCGGTGAACCGGAGGAATGGAGATTTGTTCAAGACCTGCTGTCAATGACGCTGTTGTTCCACATGCCCCAAACATTCACAATCCCTATACTATATTGGCTCAAATTCCACCGGACAGGAAATGGTTCCCTGTTGTGGATTTAACAAATGCCTCCTTTAGTGTACCGGTGCACCCAGATAGTCAATTCTGGTTCGCTTTTTCATTCAAAGGGAAATCATATACCTTCACGCGAGGTTACTGTGAGTCTCCCACCATATATAATGGGGCTCTACACAGGAGTCTGGAGACTCTTGTTCCAACCCCTGGGTCAGTGCTGCTGCAGGATGTAGATGATTGCTTGACTGCGACACCAACAAAGGAACAATGTGAGAAGTAGACCCTTCCGTTGCTCTGCCATCTAACGCGGGAAGGGCACAAAGGCAGTCTCACAAAGCTACAATTTATGCAACAACAGGTGAAGTTCTTAGGTCACCTAATATCTGAACAAGGGAAGGCTATTGGTCAAGACAGAGGTCAAGCAATCCAGCAAATTCCAAAGCCTCATACGAAGAGACAATTGCTCTCCTTTTTGGGTATATGCTCCTACTGTAGGATGTTTATCGCACATTACACAACCCTTGAGGCTCCCTAAGTGACATAGCCCATGGAAAAGGGTTGCAGAACCGGAGTCCATTACAGTGGACCCCAGAGGCCGAGAGTGCCTTTGCTGAATTAAAAAGGGTCTCTCCAAACTACACCTACACTGGGATTCTGAACCCAAACCAGCCTTTTGTACAAACTGTAGATGATTAGCGTGGCTGCATGACATCTGTGCTGTTCCAGGATCATTGGGGAAGATTGAGGCCGGGAGCATATTTTTCAGCTAAACTTGACCCTGTAGCAGCAGGATTGTCTCAATGCCTGTGAGCTGTGGCCGCAGCTGAAAAGGCTGTTGGAGCATCCAGGGATATAGTCGGCTGTGGTGAATTAACCCTTCTGGTCCCACATGCAGGATCCTGACTGCTTTCCGAGCAAACGACCGCACACATTTCAGCAGCACGTTGGCTCCGATACAATACTGTGTTATTGGAGACGCCTAACATTATAATAAAGCGATGTAACGCCCTTAACCCTGCTAGCCTTCTCCCCACAGAAGGAGACAGACCCACATGATTCTGTTGCTGTAACTAATGAAATTTGCAGCCCTAGATCAGATTTGCAGGATTGACCATGTCAGAATCCAGATATGGAGTTTTTTGTGGATGGGTCAGCATTCAGGAGCAAGGGGACAGGCCAGAATTGTGTTGGGTATGATGCAGTGACTATGTACGAGGTAGCCAAAGTGGGATCACTCCCTTCTCATCTGTCAGTGCCAGCAGCGGAGCTGATTGCCTTGGCTGAGGCCTGTAAGTTGCCTGAGGGAAGGACAGTGAATATTTACACCGATAGCAGATATGCCTTTAGGGTTGTACATGATTTTGGAACCCTGTGGAAGCACAGGGGATTCTTGGCCTCCACCGGAAAGCCCATCACACACTGCGACCTGATTTCCGACCTCCTGGAAGCAGTCCTGTTGCCTAAATCAATCGCTGTGTATAAGTGTGAAGCTCACACAAAAAATAATGATCTTATTTCCCAAGGCAATGCGAGGGCAGACTCAGCAGCAAGAACGGCAGCCCAGCAGCTGCCAACTGAGCAGATTGACATGTGTATGGCGAAGAGGTGGCTTGGACCATTTCAAGTGCTCCTCACAACACAGACAGCAGTTAAGATCGCAGAAAACCAAGTGGATACACACCAGCCATTATAGGCGTGTAGCTGGGCCCGAGGAGATATCGGACAGCACCAGAACCAATTAAGTGCAAGTAGTGATTAGAAGCCTCATACGGTTATGGAGCTGCCGCAGCTCACACATGGGCTGTGTACAGGGCACACCAGAGCAAGGGAAGATACCACCACAAAGCTGTGTTTCGGGTAGGTGGTATCTGAGGAAAGGCCTGGTGTTTCCTAAACTTTTTTTGATGTATAACTATTACGGCTCTGTATTTCTTTGTAGTTGTTGCTGTAGTTGGGCTTGATGTCATAAAATGACAAAAAGGGGGAAAATGAAATAGGAAATTATCCATTTACTGTGAAATTAATTATCCATTTGCTGCGAAATTTAAAGAGAATGCTTTTCTTTAATTCAATGCTGTACTGATCTTTGTAAACGATGCTTTGATGAAGGGTTGCAGTCAGCTTAACTCTGTGTGAATTCTGTAAACATTCTACTTGACCTTGCGATAGTCGAACTCAGTGAAGGCTGAAGAACCATTATGTCTGAAAGACCAGGGAGTTGCCCTTGAGAGTGTGATAAGGAACACTATATGGCAAGCATCTGTACAATGTTTCAGTGCTCTTTGTATTAAGGCATCTGGCGTAGCGTAGTGAGTCAATCCTGCAGGATTCAAAATAAAGACCTTTCTTTGCTCCTGCTAATAGTTGAGTAGATTTAATTTCCACGACAATGACCCTTGATTGTATTTTAGTTGAGAAAATCTACAGCACCATCTTCATTGATCTGCTCTGATACTAGCTTAATAAACTGACCTTTCTTGTCGATACATGTGTTTTCCATTTGCGTCTCTATTCTAGTTGTTTTGTGTAAATCCAATGTTTCTGAGGAACAGATTATTCTCCCCAAATGGTGGACTCTAGAAGTCTCCTCAATATTTTAATTATATTATATTGGTTGTTCTTTATTACAGGGTTTGTCTCTTCTTTTATGAAAAGAGATGATAATTGAAAACTCTTCAGTCCTCTGACAACATTTCCATATCTATGGAGCATTAAATAGTTAAGATCAATCACTTTGCTGTTGTGTCTATTCCTCAGAAACACTCAGACATCCCATCCAGACTGATCAAATGTATTAATTTACCATGGTATAAAACAAATTGGTTTGAATGGGGTTAAGTGAACCTGCTCGTTCAGTGATTGTAGTTAATGTCATTCTCCATGCATCAAATTATTTCACTAAAATGTTTACTTCCTATGAATAAGGGGGTCTTACAATATTATCACATAGTATCCGTAGGAACTTCACTTGCAGCACTACCCAGGATCCACAGTTCAAGAGTGAGGGAGAGAAGAGATCAGAGTCTGAGAACAATGCACTGGAGTGTTCCAACAATGGACCAGAATATGGGAACAATAGACTGGAATGTTCCAAAACTGACCAGGGGTTTACATTTGGGTCTTCACAATCTTCCTCAAGATTGGGTGGACCTTAAGTGTGCTTTGGCTGATTCAAGCTGATTTCTATCCTCTCCTCACTATTATTCCTGGTAAGTCTTTCTATCTGACTATGAATTCATCAATCTTTGTTGAACTAACTTACTGTCCTCATAATTTAAATACTGAGAAATAGGAAGCTGTTGCCATGACTTCTGTCCACAAACTCCATTCCTAACCAAGCAATTTTAAAGCCAATATCTGAAGTGGAATCAAACTGCGTATAACTCCAACATGTACTTCGGCTCTAAGCTGATATCTATTTCCATATTCTCTCCAGCATCAATCCTGTTCACTATCAACTCCGCAATATCTCAGGTCTACCATTTTGTCTCAGTCTACCTGCTGAATAAACCATCATCTGCACCTTTGTTATATCCAGATTCAACTGTTCCTATTCTCTTCCTGCCACAAATAATTATACCAGAAATGGTTCTGTTCGTCGAGTTGGGAATTTGTGTTACAGACGTTTCGTCCCCTGTCTAGGTGACATCCTCAGTGCTTGGGAGCCTCCTGTGAAACACTTCTGTGATCTTTCCTCCGGCATTTGTAGTGGTTTGAATTTGCTGCTTCCGGTTGTCAGATCCAGCTGTCCGTTGCAGTGGCCGGTAAATTGGGTCCAGGTCGATGTGCTTAGTGATTGAATCTGTGGATGAGTGCCATGCCTCTAGGAATTCCTTGTCTGTTCTCTTTTTGGCTTGTCCTATAACAGTAGTTATACTGACAACCGCAAGCGGCAGATTCAAACCACTACAAATGCCGGAGGAAACATCACAGAAGCGCATCATAGGAGGCTCCCAAGCACTGAGGATGTCACCTAGACAGGGGACGAAACGTCTGCAACACAAATTCACAGCTCGGCGAACAGAACCACAACAACGATCATCCGAGCTACAAATCTTCTCACAAACTTTGACCAGAAATGTTGTGTGTTCTCCCTGAAAGGTGCTGACTTCAGGAGAGTCAGTGGGATTGTGATAATATCACTACACTTGCAATCAGAGCCCCAGGCTATTACTGTGGATAGTCAGAGCCTTTTTTCCCAGGATACTCATCTCAATAACAAGGGGACATAGTTTTAAGGTAAGAAGGGAAAATTTAAAGGAGATGTGAGACAGCTTTTTTACACCGATGGTGATAAGTACCTGAAATGTGCTTCTGAAAGGTAATGGTGGAGGTGGATACAATAGCAATTTCTTGAATAGGTAGGGAATCAAGGGATATGGACCATGAAAAGATAAATGGTTTTTCATTTGGAAAGGCATCAAGTGTGAGCACAGTCTTGGTGGGCTGAAGGGCCTGTTCCTGTGCTGTACTGTTCGTTATTCATTACTCTCTGTTTCCTCTATAGTTTAGATTAGATGAGATTAGTTACAGTGTGGAAACAGGCCCTTCGGCCCAACAAGTCCACACCGACCCATTCCCCTACATTTACCCCTTCACCTGTTTGAGGTTTGGGAGTTCTTTAAAGACGAGCAACAACTGCCAATTTCCGAGCACCGTCCGACAACTCATCCGCTTTATCCTCAATTACAATGTCTTCACCTTTGACAACAGGTTCTTCATCCAGACACATGGTTCAACCACGGGGACCAAATTTGCACCCCAATATGCCAACATCTTTAGGCACATGTCTGAACAAGATTTCTTCTCTACGCAGGACCTCCAACCAACACTATACACCAGGTACATCAACGACATTTTCTTCCTCTGGACCCATGGCGAGGAGTCACTGATAAAACTACACAGTGATATCAACAAATTTCATCCCATCATCACACTCACAATGGACTACTCTCTACTGTCTCATTTTGGACACATGTATCTCCATCAAGGATGGGCACCTTACTCTACTGCAAACCCGCAGATAACCTCACAATGCTACACTTCTCCAGCTTCCACCCAAAACATATTAAAACAGCCAGACCCTATGGACAAACCCTACACATACACAGAATCTGGTCAGATGAGGAGGAGTTGTTTAAAAGAGTTAAATCATCTCCTTGGTACACTGTGCAGTACGTTCTAAGTGTTGAATACAAGATTCTCTGCAACTCTTTAGAGGGGCTGAATGGTTTATTCCTGTGCCTCAGTAATAGCCATGAGGAATTCTGTCAGAGACGTGTTGTGTGACATTACATGGGAGCTATGAGCTCCAGTTGGCCATTCGGTCTCTGATACACCATTCAGACAGATCAGAGCTCATCTGACTGTGGCTGAACTCCCTGTCCATCTCTGTTCCCAATAAACATGGGCTTCCTCGACCATCAAGGAGCTACTGAGCTCAGCCTTGAATATCTTCACTGCTCCATGCAGATGAGAATGCCACAGTTATCACATCCCTCAGGACAAAGGAGCATCCTCACCTCAATCTGAAATGGGAGCACCCTTACATTTAAAGTGATTGTCCTTGGACCAAATCACTCACCTCCTCTTTGTGACATGATGCACAACAAATCAGAACAGACGTAGACCATTCAACCACAACAAACCTGACCCACATAAGCACTGGCTGTCTAGTTGATCAAATATCTATCAAATTCAGCCTTCACTGCTCTCTGGGCAACACATTATCAGATCCATCCTTATCTTAGTCTGAAATGGAAGAGGCCACATTTTCAAACATTCTCCAGTTCCCCTAGTTCGACACACCCACACGTGGGGATACATCCTCTCAGCATCCAGCCTGTGAAGTCCTCTCAGAGTCAGTTATGTCTCAATATGATCATGCCTATTTCTGCTGAACTTCAAAGGGTATACATCCAAACTGCGCAACATTTCCACATGGGATGAACTGGTCATCTAAGGAATCAACTGAGTGAGCTGTGTCCATACACCTTCTCGTGTAATTAAATTCTTTCTACGGTAAAGAGATTTTAAAAAGCCCGATGCAGTCCTCCAGCTGTGATCTCAGTAAAACTGGGAACAGCTGCAGCAACGCTTCCTTCATGGGTGACTCCTTGCAAGAAACATTAAAATTGAGACAAGAGCCGGAGGACACTTGATTTCTTAAGTCTTAAAGAAGGCAACTTTGATTAGTTAAGATTCGGAGAGGCCGGTGTTGGACTGTGGTGTACAAAGTTAAAAATCACACAATACCATGTTATAGTCCAACAGGTTTAATTGGAAGCACACTAGCTTTCTGAGCGACGCTCCTTCATCAGGTGATTGTGGAGGGCTCGATCGTAACACAGAATTTATAGCAAAAATTTACAGTGTGATGTAACTGAAATTATACATTGAAAAATTGATTGTCTGTTAAGACTTTCATCTGTTAGAATACAGTGATACTTTCACTTCTTTCATGTGTAAATCACAAACCCCTTTTTTTTAAAGTTGCATTCTCGGGTTAGCTGTTAACAATGGTGATAGCTAGACAATATGTTGAAGGTGTTAGCCCCCTGTGTTCTCTGTCTATGACCTGATGTTTATATTGATTCTAATCTAAAAAGTGAGATAACAGCGTTTTACATAAATTCATGTCCAAAATGCCTTTATGCCACTCCAGGAACACCAATAATAACAAGGATGGTGTAGGACACCTTCTCCACCTGCTGAGTTGGTCGATGCATGTTTCCGTGTGAGGTGGTCTGTCCCTTCAGGCAGCTGACAAGCTCCTTGTTTGAAACTCTGGGCTGATGCATTCCCAGGGATGCTGCCTTATACTGTCTGAAAGCTCCTTTGGGAGACTGACACGACAGCATTGCTCAGCTTTGTGTCAAAACTCTGGCAATGAACAAATTCATTACAATAACAAGTTTGATCCCAATTATGAAGGGGCGTTGCTGTTTAGTATATCATAATGAAATAACAAAAAAACAGAACCTGGGATCTCTCAGCAATAATGCTGCCCACACAAATACCATGAGCCCCATCACGAGATCACAAATAATTTCAACCAATGCTGCATCGAGCCAGTTTATTCCATGTGTGAAAATATATCTCAGAGCTGGTCTTCTGTTCTCTAGAGTAGGAGCTGCCCTCTTTAAACAAGAGCATTTCACTCACTGATTGAAATGGGATTCTTCATACACACTGAATGTGTGCATTCCTGCCGAGGTCAGCATTTATTCCTCATCCCTAATGGCCTAGGTTCCAGAGGTACATGAAGGGCTTTCCTGGAGGAAGGGGACTGAGTGAACAAGTTGGGCTTCCAACAATGGAGGCATCTCTGATGTCACTCTTATTGTCATTCTTCATCCTTCCCAAAGGGGCAACTCGGGACGAGTAATAAACACTGGCCCAGCCAGTGATGCCCACATCCCATCAATGGATAAGAATAAAGTGATAACCCTGGAGGTTCCCTCTACCTTATCGCCCCTGGTCTGTATTCATCAGGTTCATACCCATGTGTGTGGATAGGTGCCTTTTCCAAACTACAATCACAACCACCGGTATCCCGAGATATATCAAGGTGAGTGCAGTTAGGACCACAGCTTGATGTGAGAGGAGCCGAATTCATGGGTACAGGCTATGGGCATGTGATGGCATGGCCTTCTCCTTCACATTTACTTAAGAGTGGTCCCTGTCAATGTCCCCTCTATCTCCACATTATGTGGGAGAAAGATATGATAAGCCATCTAAATACATTTTTTAATATAATTCCGTTAATTTGGACATCATCCTAACTTCGTCACTTGGGATAATTGGAATCCCGAGCACTGAGAGTGCCCTTGCAGTTGCCATTAAACCAGACCTTAGTGAGCTGCTGTAATTGGGGTGGATGGTGGCTCAGTGGTCAGCATTGCTGCCTCACAGCACCAGGAACACGGGTTCATTTCCAGCCTTGGGCGACTGTCTGTGTGGAGTTTGCATATTCTCCCCGTGTCTGCATGGGTTTCCACCCACAGGCCAAAAATGTGCAGGTTAGGTGAATTGGCCATGCTAAATTGCCCACAGTGATAGGTGCTTGGTCAGGGGTAAATATAGGGTAGGGAAATGGGTCTGAGTGGGTTCCTTTTCAGAGGGCCAGTGTGGACTTGTTGGGCCGAAGAGCCTGTTTCCATATTATAGGGAATGTAATTTAAACTGACAGTGAGAGATATTGGGGTGGGTCTTCTCCTGGAATAAATGTTTACACTGTTTGTCACAAATTTGCTATGGGGCTTTCCCTTGGCTGGCCTGTCTGAACTCCTCCCTCATCCTGTTCCTGCAGATACTGCACAGGGTGTCCCAGTAGTAATGACGGTGGGCAACAAAACTACATTCTGTGCAGTATTTACAGCACAGAGACCCAGAGATGGAGAGCCGGAGGGAGTCTGTGATTTTGCTCCTCACCATCTCTTGGAGCTTCATCCTCCTGTTGTTCATTTATGCTTTAAGTTTCTTACATTATGTTACTCAAGGAGTCCATCCTGAAGATTACTCGCTTTTCCTGCATAACTTCACAAAACTTGGTTATATGCTGCAGACCCTAAGTTATTGCACAAACAAGTTTATTTATGCAGCAACATTATCTCGGTTCAGAGTGAAGATCACTAACACAGCAAAGTAGTGAGTTACGCAAATTCCTTGCACAATGAATATATAAAACTCCTTAGTGAAGCCACAGGAGGGTCTGTTGTTCCAGACATGAAACAATTTTACAAATTCATTCATGGGACGTTGGCGTCACTGCCCAGGCCCAGCATTTATTACCCATCCCTAGTTGCCCCTTGAGAAGTTGGTGGTGAACTGCCTTCTTGAACCGCTACTGTCCATGTAGGTCAACCCATAACGTTGTTAGGGAAGGAATTCCAGGAATTTGACACAGGGATATATTTCCACTTCAAGATGGTGAGAAGCTTGGAAGGCAATTTGCATAAGGTGGTATTCCCATGTATTTGTTGCCATTGTCCTGGGTTTGCTGTAGGTTTGGAAGGTACTGTCTGAGGATCTTTGGTGAATATCTGCACTGAATTTGTAGGTGGTCCACACTGCTGCTACTGAGCATCTTTGGTGGAGGGAGTGGATATTTGTGGGTGGGGTGCCAATCAAGCAGGTTGCTTTGTCCTGGATGGTGTCAAGTTTCTTGAGTGTTTATTGGAGTTGCACTCATACAGGCAAGTGGAGCATATTCCATCACATCCTACAGAGAGTCCTTATCCCAGTGTAGAGACAGGGTTGAGCTGGGAACCGGCAGATTCCCCATCCTAGCATAATCCAAAGGAATTGTCCAGGAAAGTTGAATTTCCTACTGGGTAAGTCCTATCAGCTTGGAACCCTCTAAGTGTCCATAAAAAAGCAAATTCTTCAGCGGGTTCTGATACAGTTAAACAAAAGAGATAATCTGTAAGTATTCCATGTCAACCAACCCTATACTAATGGCCCAAATAGCGATCTATGAGCTGTTTTGAAGTGAGAAATCATGGCAGGTTCTAATAATGATATTATTCGAACCCACTCACCAAAGGAATGGCTGGCCTCTATTTTTCAGCATCAAGCTTCCAGTCTCTTTGGGCTGCTGATCCATTGCAGTCTCAGCAGAAATTTCCTGCCATTGATTACGACGCAGAGGTCGAAACTCTCTGTTAATTAAACCAAACACCCAGAGAGTCTTGGTTCACTCTGTAATCTGTTAAAGTAATAGGGGCAGAGAACTCTAAAATTCCAATACATTAAGAAAATTATAATTATTTTATTAACTTTAATAGTGAACACTAAACAACAACTGTTCACAAATCCAAGTCCCCTTCTTTTACCTACTTATTATCTGACTCCAACTCCACAAAAGTACACTGTTCCAATTATTAAACTTGACACTTATTAAGCATTGCATTAACTTAATCTCAAGACCAAACATGTTCCACTGAATTCACTCCTCTGGCTGCTGATCTCGCTGGGCCATCTTGTTTCTTTTTTTTAAAGTGAGAAGGTTTTACATGAAAAGATACCATTGGTAGTAATTGTTTTCTAATTTCTTTGAGAGGAAGATGCGAGATGGCCATTTAGCTCTCCGTCTCGGCAGCAGTTGCTCGCTATTCGATGGCAGTTGCTCTCCCTCATACTTTCAAAATACCGGGTTTATATAACACCCACGACTCAATAAACTCTTAGAATCAGTTTCAAGGTGTCAAAACAATCAAACCAAATGCTATTGGTTTCTGGTATCCTGGGCACAATTTAAACTAATTGGGTAAATTGGAATTGTGGTCAAAAGAGCAGCCAAATCTCAAGGATTGGACCATGTATCTATTTTGGAACAGCTCCTCTCTCAGATAGCAGGTGTTGCTGTGCTTAAATTCAAAAAGCATTTTCTATCTTGCAGCAAACATACACTCTGCTGACTTTGGAACAATGTGGATTCGTTGGTTACAGTTCCAGATACAGACTGTACATCCATCTGTACTGTCACCAAAAAAACAGATTCACCGAAACTGCAGTCACCCCTCCCCCCGACTGATCCCTACTCAACACTGCAAAATCCCCCTCCCTGCCTGATCCCTGCCCAACACTGCAATCTCCCCCTCCCTGCCTGATCACTACACAACACTGCAATCTCCCCCTCCCTGACTGATCCCTACCCAAAACTGCAATATCCCCCTCCCTGACTGATCCCAACACAACACTGCAATCACCCCCTCCCTGACTGATCCTTACCTAACACTGCAATATCCCCCTCCCTGACTGATTCCGACACAACACTGCAATCACCCCCTCACTGAATGATCACAACCCAACACTGCCATCCACCCCTTCCCTGACTCATCCATACCCAACACTGTAATCACCCCTTCCCTGACTGATCCCGATCCAACATTACAATCTCCTCCTCCCTGACCTATCCCTACCCAACACTGCATCACCTCCTCCCTGACTGACCCCAACCCAACACTGCAATCATGTCTTCCCTGACTAAATCCCATACAATACTGCAATCACCACATCTATGTCCGAAACCGATCCAAAACTGTAATCACACCCTCCCAGATTAATCCCTACACAACACTGCAATCTCCCCCTCCCTAACTGATCTCTACCCAACACTGCAACCTCCCCCTACCTGGCTGATCCCTACCCAACACTGCAATCACGCCCTCCTTGACTATCCCCTACCCAACACTGCAATCTCCCCCTCTCTGACTGATCCTTACCCAACACTGAAATCACCCCGTCCCTGACTGATCTCTACCCAACACTGCACTCACCCCTTCCCTGACTAATCCCTACCCAACACTGCAATAACCCCCTCCATGTCTGATCCCTATCCAACACTGCAATCACCCCCTCCCTGACTGATGTCTACACAACACTACAACCCACCCTCGTTGACTGATCCCTACCCAACACTGCAATCTCTCCCTCCCTGACAGTTCCCTACCCAACACTGCAATCTCCCCCTCCCTGACTGATCTCTATCCAACACTGCAATCTCCCCCTCCCTGACTGATCCCTCCCCAATTCTGGGTCAGTGGTGCTGGAAGAACATTTCAGTTCAGGCAGCACCCAATGAGTTTCGAAATTGACGTTTTGGGCAAAAGCCCTTCATCAGGAATAAAGGCAGTGAGCCTGAATCGTGGAGAGATAAGCTAGGGGAGGGTGGGGGTGGGAGTGTGTAGCATAGAGTACAATGGGTGAGTGGGGGAGGAGATGAAGGTGATAGGTCAAGGAGGAGAGGGTGGAGTGGATAGGTGGAAAAGGAGCTAGGCAGGTCGGACAAGTCCGGACAAGTCATGGGGACAGTGCTGAGCTGGAAGTTTGAAAGTAGGATGAGGTGGGTTAAGGGGAAATGAGGAAACTGTTGAAGTCCACATTGATGCCCTGGGATTGAAGTGTTCCGAGGCGGAAGATGAGGCGTTCTTCCTCCAGTCGTCTGGTGGTGAGGGAGTGGCGGTGAAGGAGGCCCAGGACCTCCATGTCCTCGGCAGAGTGGGAGGGGGAGTTGAAAAGTTGGGCCACGGGGCGGTGTGGTTGATTGGTGCAGATGTTTCTGAGATGTTCCCTAAAGCGCTCTGCTAGGAGGTGCCCAGTCTCCCCAATGTAGAGGAGACCACATCGGGAGCAACGGATACCATAAATGATATGAGTGAATGTGCTGGTAAAACTTTGATGGGTTTTGAAGGCTCCTTTAGGGCCTTGGATAGAGGTGAGGGAGGAGGTGTGGGCGCAGGTTTTACAGTTCCTGCAGTGGCAGGGGTAAGTGCCAGGATGGGAGGGTGGGTCTTAGGGGGGGGGCGTGGACCTGACCAGGTAGTCACGGAGGGAACGGTATTTGCGGAAGGCGGAAAGTGGTGGGGAGGGAAATATATTCCTGGTGGTGGGGTCTGCTTGGAGGTGGCGAAAATGTCAGCAGATGATTTGGTTGATGCGAAGGTTGGTAGGGTGGAAGGTGAGCACCAGGGGCGTTCTGTCCTTGTTACGGCTGGAGGGGTGGGGTCTGAGGACGGAGGTGCGAGATGTGGATGAGATGCGTTGGAGGACTTTTTTAACCACATGGGAAGGGAATTTGCGGTCTCTAAAGAAGGAGGCCATCTGGTGTGTTCTGTGGTGGAACTGGTCCTCTTGGGAACAGATACGGTGGAAGCGGAGGAATTGGGAATACAGGATGATATTTTTGCAAGAGGTAGGGTGGGAAGAGCTGTAATCCAGGGAGCTGTGGGAGTCGGTGTGTTTGTAAGAAATGTCAGTGTCAAGTCGATTGTCATTAATGGAGATGGAGAGGTCCAGGAAGGGGAGGGAGGTGTCAGAGATGGTCCAGGTAAATTTAAGCTCAGGGTGGAATGTGTTGGTGAAGGTGATGAATTGCTCAACCTCCTCGCGGGAGCATGAGGTGGCGCCAATGCCGTCATCAATGTAGCGGAGGAAGAGGTGGGGAGTGGTGCCGGTGTAATTACGGAAGATCAACTGCTCCACGTAGCCAACAAAGAGACAGGCATAGCTGAGGACCATACGTGTGCCCATGGCTACTCCTTTGGTCTGGAGGAAGTGGGAGGATTCAAAGGAGAGCTTGTTATGGTTGAGAACCAGTTCGGCCAAACGTATGAGAGTGTTGGTGGAAGGGTACTGGGCTGTGCTCTTCCAGCACCACTAATCCAGAATCTGGTAAACAGATGGCCTATCCGCGTTCTTAATTTCTGATGTTTAATTGTTTGGAATAAAAGAAATCAAAATGTAACAGTCAGACAGATAGTTCGTAATTAATATGCTGTTTTGCAATAAAGGAACAAATGACAATTTCGACCAGAAGCAAAGACTTGGCAATTCTTTTGAGATTTAATGACTATTTGCTGCAACTGCAGTCTGGGAACTGGGTGATGGGACAACAAAACACGTTAGCGTTGTTGCAACTCTAAGTTCCGATCTTGAGTAAAAATATTACATTATCAATTCTACTGTAAAGAGGCCATAATCTATATCTTCTGAAAAGTATTTTGAAAGTATTATGGAAGAAAACAAATATTGAAAATGTTAGAAAAACAAGATGTGAAGAGGATATGAGTCTATAAATATTTATAGGTGGGTCAAGGAAACTGACAAATATTGGTGTTTGGATCATAGTTGGGAATTTTTTTCTGTCTTCGAATACGTTGATGAGTTGAATGGAAAAGCAGTGTAGTATTTCAATGGACAGATTGTAAAACTGAGGCATAAGGAAGGGGAACCTGGATCACAAAACAAAACCTCTCACATCAACATCAAGTTATTTTCAGGAGGCAACATAAAGCTTGAATTATATTAAAACCCAATACATTTAGAAATAGGGAAATTTCCATTACAGATTAATAGTGAGATCACTTTCACTTTAATAATTGTGTCTTCTTGTTTTTGAGCCTTGGAGCAACGGGAAGAGCTGTTCTCTGTTCACCCTGTTCCGAACCCTCACGCTGTTAAACAACTCCATCAGGAGCACCTCTCAACCTTCTTTGCTTAAAAGTAAAATCAAGAAATTCTAGCCTCTCTTCATGGATTG
Source organism: Chiloscyllium punctatum (assembly GCF_047496795.1). NCBI lineage: Eukaryota > Metazoa > Chordata > Chondrichthyes > Orectolobiformes > Hemiscylliidae > Chiloscyllium > Chiloscyllium punctatum. The sequence continues at coordinate 58,728,593 of NC_092768.1, forward strand.
AGTACTCTTGACTTGTTACATCTGAAATTTATCAAATTTGTCAGTATTAATTTTCAACTGTCATCGACCTGGCTACCTGAACAATCAGTGTATACCCTCCGAACCCTAACACGTTGCTCTTCACTGTGAACTACCTCGCTAAACTTTGCATCACCCACAGCATTGTTTATCATTTCCACCAAACTCTCTCCGTCCCATTCTCATCATCATCATTTATGAAGTTCACTCTAAGCATGTTCTTCAGATGTTACTCACAGGGAAAGAATTGAGAATCGCGGTCTCTTGTTTTTTTCGTATTTTGGACAATTTACAACGTGATGCAGTTGAGGTCTTTTTATGACGGAGACACAAATTTTATTTTGGACATGTAGCTGAATGCCCCTTTTGTACTATGCGCCTCTGTACGTTTCATTTATAAGGCTTCTATGAAATTAATATTGGATTCAGTTTAGGTGGCTTTCACTGCAATATTTGTGCTTTACGTGGACCTGGATAATGTTCTTTGTAACATGCCCTGCAATAGTCAGAGCTGAAGGAAATTTCGCCCGTAGGATGGACACAGATTCAGAGATTCATAATTTTGTTTGAAAGGGCTAGAGTGACGAGGATAAAGCTCCAATTAAATTCTACATATAGACTCACGGCAGGAGATGAGTCATATCGTCAAGTCTACCTTGAACTGGAAACAAATTAATAAAACATTCAACCACGTTTATTCATATTGTAAAAAAAGTTTCAAAAAAATGTGCTTCGAGCAGCATGGAAGTGACAGCTGCTTCTGGGATTGCAGGCTGTTAAATATTTATTATCGTCTTTTTTTAACAGATGATCAAGTTATTATAGTTTATTAATATAACATTATGTTTCAATTTCTATTAACATGCAAAAACAAGGAAAAAATCACGATTTTCTTTCAAATGAGTACTTTTTAAAGACCATTTTAAGGGGTGGTTTAAAAAAACAAAGTGTATTCATATTTTAATTTTAAAAATCACACAACACCAGGGGTTATAGTCCAATAGGGTTAATTGGAATCACGCGAGCTTTCGGAGCAACGCTCCTTCATCAGGTGATAGTGGAGGGCTCGATCGTAACACAGAATTTATAGCAGAAATTTGCAGTGTGATGTAACTGAAATTATACATTGAAAAATTGATTGTCTTTCACATTAAGCCTTTCCTGTGTTAGAATACAGTAATAGTTTCACTTCTTTCTTGTGTAAATCACAAAACCCATTTTTTTTTTAAAGTTGCATTGTGCACCCCAGTCCAACACCGGCATCTCCAAATCATGACTCATATTTTAAAAGTTTTTTTTATGCTGTAAAAGTTTTTTTTCGAAAAATTAAATAGTCTTTTTTGTAAACAAGGAGTTGTGCCTTCATTCCGGAGAGTCCGACATGTTTTTAGCTCCAGAGAAAACTTGTCTCTTCGAGGCATTTATTGAAGATGAATGTTTTTCTTGATTTATTTAGCTAAATGGTTGGTTTTATTCAATATTGCGTATGTTTGATGTGTAAATGTTTCTATATTCTTTCCATCTTAACAGTATTGTCTGTAGGTAATGAAAGGTAACATATATAAGGTGTCATGAAAAATCCTTCTTTAAACATAACATTACTAAGGCCAAATATAAGGTACACAGAGGATGGCTAGAATATTTAGAAAAATCATTATCCAGCACTTCAGTCAGATAAATAGTGACTGTCAGGAAATATAAGAAGGTAGTTCAAACGTCTGCGGTGGCTATTACTCTGTCAAAATGATTTTCAGTTTTTAGAACTGTTGAAGGGGATTATCTCTCTGAGGAAAATGGAAGAGCAACCAATTATTGGAAATTTTGAATGATTCTTATGTTCGGCAGCATTTTAGAAGATTTAGTAGAATTATTGCTTCAGTGTACTCTTCTGTCAGGGACGTCAACAGGAGATTCTGTGGCGCTGAGTGGGAGTTTAGGATAGCTTGTGACTTTCCCGGTGGTAGGATTAAGAATGACGCCAAACACTTCAAGCACGTTGTTAACTGTGAGATTGAGTAGCCAGAAATTATTATACATATTGGTAGGAATTACATTTTTTAGGGAAAAGAATAAAGCAATACAGAGTGAATTGAAGAGGTGATGTCGAAGATTAAAAATAAAAACTTTAAAGAATTCATTTCTGGTTTACTCCCAATGCCAAAATCAACCAGGAAATGAACAAAGGGTGAAAGGAGAAAAATCACTGGCTGACGAATTGGTATGTTGTTGAGCGATTTAGATTTTGGGAAATTGGAATGTGTTTTTGAATAGAAACGATCTGTTCAAAAAGGATTGGTCTAATCTAAACTGGAGACCAACCAATATGTTAGCAGTGAGAATTTCTCACTCTGTGTAAGGAGTATTTATATTCACAGAGAAGGCAAGGAACGTATTCTAAGTAGCAGTGTTAATGGTAGGATGGATGGAGAAGATTATGAATGTGACAAGAGCACATCAACTAGAAAAGAACGATTAGAGAATCAGAATATATAGAAAGTCTGAAAACCAAATTGCATTTATTTCACTGTAAGAGGTCTTACAGGGAAGACTGATGAACTCAGAGCATGTTAAAGAACATGGGATTGGGACATCAAATTTATGACAGAACCTTGGCTGAGTGATTTTCAAGACTGACAATACAATGTTCCACGTGTTAGGTGTCATAGAAAGGATAGAAAAAGGGGCATGCGATGAGCAGGGAAGGGATGCCTGCCCGTTTTTGATTAAGGAATAAATTATTGTTGGAACTGGGGAAGATATTTGTGAAAACCCTCCAGATAAAACATAAGGGTAGTATTACACATAAGAAAGTAAAGATCACTTTGAAGAGATTGTACGGTATGCTTAGTTTTGATTAGTTTAGATTAGATTAGTTGCAGTGTGGAACCAGGCCCTTCGGCCCAACAAGACCACACCGACCCGCCGAAGCGCAACTCACCCAGACCCATTCCCCTACGTTTAACTGTGCACCTAACACTATGGGCAATTTAGCATGGCCAACACACCTGACCTGGACATTTTTGGACTGTGGGAGGAAACCGGAGCACCTGGAGGAAACCCACGCATGGCGTGGCATGTGGCATGGCGGATCAGTGGTCACTGGTTTGATCCCAAACTCAGACCCCTATCTGTGTGGAGTTTGCACATTCTCACCGTGTCTGAGCGGGTTTCCTCCTACAATCCAAAGCTGTGCTGGTTAGTTGAATTGGCCATGCTAAATTGCCCATAGTGTGAGGTGCATTTGCCAGACGTAAATATAGGAAAGGGGAATGTGTCTTTGTGTGTTACTCTTTCGGAGAGTTTGTATGGAGTTGTTCGGCTGAGAGGCCTGTTTCCATACTGTAGGGAGTCTCTTCTTAGATGTGACAAATCGTCCCAGTGAAAATATACTGGAAGAAATTTATAAAAATAAGAAAGGAAAGAACACGTGGATGGTATTGCACCATATGCTCTCCAACAGTAAGAAAGAAATTGAGAAACAAAATGAAGGTTGATTTCAGATATGTGTACACTTAATGAGGTTGTCATAATGAGGGATTTTAATTTTTTTAAAAATTGATTCGGACTGCCATAGTTTTAAAGGGTTGGATGGTGACATACTTGTCAAATATATTCAAGAAAAAATTCTTTATCAATATGTGCATGATCCCATTAGAGAAGGAACAAAACTTGTCCTTCTTCTGTGCAATATACAGGGCATCTGTCTGAAGTAAATGTGGGTGAATAGTTTGGATCTTGCAATCATAACTGTATAGTTTCAAAATGTTTAGAGAAAACAATTAAGCCTTCCATCAATGTTTCTTTTTAATTGGAGTACCATAAATTTTAATGGCATGGGACAAGGACTTACCAACTTTCGTTGCACTAGACTGCTAGCAGGTAAAACAACGCCTGACAAATGGGAGGCATTCAACAGTGCGACGACGAGAGTTGAGGGGCATTATGTTCCTGTTAGAGTGAAGGGTAAGGCTGGTAAGATGAAGGAACAATGGATGACTAAAGTTGTTGATGTCCACAAATCATAAAAGAGATTGTTACTTTCGGTACAGACAATTCTGTTCAATTGGATGACTTAATCAAGATGAAGATGGTGGGCCATTATTTAGAGAGAAATCAGGAAAGGAAAAAGGAGAAATGGGATAGTTTGGGCAGTTAAGTTTAAGGATAATCCAAACATATTGTGCCACCACATTAACATTAAGAGGGTACCCACGGAGAGGGTAAGGCCTCTCAAAGATCATGAAGGGTATTGATGCGCTGAACCCAGGAGACGGGGAATAAAATCATTCCATTCCTGGTACATCAGACAGCAACAAACACACACTATTGACTGCACCTCGCATTCATCCAGATTGAACACTATCTGCTATTTGTCAGCACATTGACCCATTTGATGAAGATCCTTTTGTAATCTCAGAAAACCTCCTTCACTGTCCACTGTGCCACCAGTTTTGGTGTCATCCACAAACTTATGAACATGCCTTCTATATTCTCATCCAAATAGTTTACATAAATGACAAACAATGAAAACCCAGAACCACTCTCTGTGTAACACTGTTGGTCACAAGACTTCAGTCCAAAAAGCAACTGGCCACCATTACTCTCTGTCTCCTGCCATTGCACCAATTGAAAGTGCTGGAGAGAAACCCCAAGTTTCAGGCAGTATCAGAGCAGAGAAAAACAGAATTAGCTTTTTGAGTCCCACATGACTTGTTTAGAACAGGTTCGTATAAGCCTCAATATGTCAACTTTGTTTCTCCGTCCAGATCCTGCGTCATCTGCTGCATTTCTCCCCCATTTTGTTAGTGTTTAAGATTTCCACTATCTATATATTTTGCTTATCTTGATTGGGCTAGATGCTGAACCAGGTTATATTTGGAAATCATGCTCCAATCCTGTTCCCATTTTTTTGTGCGAGTGCTATATGTATTACATTTCTGCTTCTTTAAGTTCTGAAAATAAATTAACGAATCACAGCAAATTGATTTTGATTTAATAGGTATTTTAGAGACAGCTACACGTGATGAAAACTGGGAATAGATTATTAATTATGACATCGTCTGCGCGCTTTTTGATTAAGCTTATACCCTTAGGCTTTGAAAGTTTACAACACGTTTCTCAGAATAATTATAGCAAAGATGGTGGTCACGTAGCCCATCATCTCTGTACCAGCTCGGAATGAGCGATATCCTCACTCTTACTCTGCTGTAATTCCCTGTAATCTAACATATTTTGTTATCTGTGTCTGTTTTTAATTCTGAATATCACGTCCATTTATAAACAATCTTCTCAACCTATATAACCTGTGATTAAAGAGTCTAAACATAAAATACAATTCCACATATCTCATTTAAAATTGTCCTGTTCTACTCACATTGTCGTTCAGCATTCCATGTACCAAAGATTATCTGTTATCTTGCTCTGCATTGCATTTCATTCCATTTGTCAGAAAGACTGATGGTTGAATACTCGTGACCAGAATATGTTACTGTCCTCCCCTCAGCGTTGCTCAGCCACTGGCCGAAGCCCTTCTTGTCTCATAGCCAATATCCTATTCATTCCATCCCTTACTCATTAATTCATGACTTTTAATGAACAAGGCTATTATACATTGTTATGGACCAGGCCCAACTCCTCAACACATTTTAAGCAGGTAACCCAGACCATAGGTTTGCTATTTATTGAAGGCTAGTGTATAGTGTATATTTCCGGAGGGAATTAGCTGGTTCAAACGGCCGAGTTTTAAACAAACAATATTTATTTTCCAAATTACGGAATGAAGGACACGACCCGAAGATATAATACCCGAATAACTAATTCTATCCAACCGATAGGGTTTGACTTAAGGATGCTGTTCCAAAATACTTGCAACAATCGCAATCAAATAACCTCTTAGGACAAAGAGTAAATCTGACACAAAAATCTTACAGGTTATGAGGTCAGAAAGGCAGAAGGAGGTAGAGAGCGTCCAAAGTCAACAGTGACCCTGACTCATCTAACCCCCAAACTTAAATGATCTGCCCATCCCATCCATGTCCTCTTGATTACATTAGTTTGTTTTTAAATGAAATGAAAGTGGTCTACCTGAGGCATTACCTGTAGCTACAATCAAAGGTGCCACAATGGACTTTTCAAAATTCAGATATATTGGAATCTTGGGTTTTTAGAACCCTCTCTGAAAATAAACAAGGACAACATAAACTTTTAAAGGGACCGGCGTTGTAACATGCCACATTTGGCTTTGGACTGAATTCAAAGAAATGTAAGACTTACTGGTTTGAAGCAAATCAAGTGCATTAAGATGTTTGTGAGTTTGAATTGAAAAATACTTTAGCGCATTGTTTATTGAAGATACGAAATTGCCTTATCAGAGCAATGAAAGGAATACCCAGACAGACCAACACTTGCTGTGTATGGTCAGGGCAAATATGCCCACTGAGAATCTATTGGCTTTGCGTAATCTAGTCGAGGAGAGATTGGCTCAGTAACAGCATCTAGGTTGTGTTTTCTGGGGGGTGGTTGTGGGAGGTTCAGGCAGTTACAACATTGCAAACAGACAGCACTTCAGTATCATCCAGCCTGCGATTACAAAACATCCATCATTCTTCCTCACAACGAACTTCACCAGAGCAATGGGTGATGGGAGATGTTACCAATAGCCAGCAATGTCAGCATCCAGTCCAGTCCTGTTCTTATTATGATCTGAAGGAACCATACTGAAAGGAGTTAACTGGATCTGTTTGTTCATTGACTGTAGTTGATGCCAGTCTCCATCGACCCTAATTGTGTCACTGGATGGTTTCCCTCTTCTATTAGTAAGGGGCTTCTTGCAATGATTTAGCCCATTGCAGCAGCAGATGCATCACATCCAACACTAACAGTGACCAACAGCTCCAGGTACAGTAAGAGGAGAGATCAACATCTGAGAATAGTCTGGAATGTTCCATTAATGGACCAGAATCTGAGAACATTAGACTGGAATGCTGCAACAATGGACAGGAGTTTATCCTGGGGTCTTATTATGTTTTCCTGGTCTGGGTCGACATTATCCGATCGGATATCCGGTGTACTGATGATTATTCAGGCGGTTGCTATCCCATGCTTGCTATTGTTGGTGTTCCTGGTAAGTCTCTCCATCTCTATCCATTTATTAATCCCATAAACCATGTCAAACCTCATTGTTATTTCTGTTTTCTGTTTTGGCAAAGATGGAAACTGTTGTCTTTAGTTTCAACTGCAAATTCCATTCATTACCCACATATTTCAGAATCGCCCGCACTCCTGGCCTCACAAATATCTGAGAACAAGACTGTTCACAATCCCGAAGTACCTTTTTCCTTGAATTAATTTATGTCTCGGTATTCTGGCTGTCACCAAACCTATCCACTACAAGCTCGATAATACCCCCAGTTGCCATCTTGACATCAATGCTAATGCTTAATAAATGATTATCTATACCTTGATAAAATTCAGACTATATGGTTCCAGCTCTCGTCAAAGCACGATTTCAGTTGCAAATATTTCGATCACAGCATTGTTCTTGTCTCTAAATTAACTCCACGAGAGGCATACTGTCATATTCGTAATGTCACAACAAATTTAAGTCAGAGGCCCAGGTTGTGTCACATAATGATACTGTTTCAGATCCTACCACAGATGATGTCAGAACTTAAACTCAAATGACAGGAATTGGAAAGGAAAGCAATTTCACTCATATCAACCATAACTTCACCTGAATTTTGTCAATAATTTCATCTATTTCACTGATGTCCTTTGTTAAAGACATCTAGCATTATTATCTGGTCAGACATAAGACTGACGACAGACCCACAGCCAATGCACTTGGCTGTATACTGCCTGAAAGAATGACCTCACAGGAAAATGCATTCAGTGAGGTGAACAAATGCTGCCCTTGCCAGCGATACAGACATCCCATGTAATAACAAAATTAAAGGTTAAATAAAACAAATATTTTCGCAAGAGATCAGAAGCAAAAAGAACGAGAAAGTGCCAGAGAAACAGCTGATTTGGCAGCCTCGGATCGAGAGAACAACGAAATTTCCATTTCGAGTACAATGAGCGTACATCAGAACTGAACACAGCTGTGAAATAGCGTGATTGATGCTGGCGACAGGGAAGTCTGTTGTTAAGGGTAGTAGGACTGTGTTGAATAGATCGAGAAAGAGAGAGAGAGAGAGAGAAAGAAGCAAACAAAGGGATTGTTGATGGTCAGCTGGGATGGAAAGTTAAACGAGATTAACCTTATTTATTTTTATCTTGTTCCTATATTACTGAAAATCATGCCCATGTAAGGTATAAATCAAAGTTACTGTTGAAGTGAATTATGTCCCTTTTTTTCTCTTCCCTGAGTGTGATCATCTTCTTGTATTCATGAATGAATGCTTAGCCAGCATGTAATTCTCTTTCCTCATTGTCCTTGAGAAGATGTTGGTGAGCTGCCTTCCTAACCCACTGCAGTCTGGGGGCTGTAAGGAGTCAGTGTGTAGTTCTGTCCTGTTTCATTTCTTTGAGACTTTGTAGTGAGTGATATAACTGAGTGGCTGGCTTGGCCATTTCAAACTACAACTGAGGGTTAACCACATTGCTGTTGTTCTGGAGTCACATGGAAGCCCGAACTGGTTAAGATGGTAGATTGCTTTCCCTGAAGAGCATGAGGGTGCCAGGTAGGACAATCGAGAATGGTTTCATCGTTTTATTTGATTATGAATTCCTGATATTTTATTGATTTCCTTCCAACATTTGCCGGGGTAGGATTCGAAGTCTGGCTCTGGGTCATTACCTGGCTCCCTGGATTAATATTTCGGACATAATACAGCTAAACCATCGTCTCCTCAGCATCTCCACTGACAATAGTGATGGTGCTTCTGGTGTAGCTTTGCTTCATAAGGCAAAGAAATGATTTGGCAAAATATGCCATCCTTCTCATTTTGTATTTATGAGAAGGCGAGATGATGGGAAGTGCTCTTGGTGAAAAGGAGCTGGATGTCCTTGGACATGAGCCACTGACAGAATTCATACAGAGCAGTAAGTAAACAGCACAGTAAATGTGTGGTATCGTTCATTGCAAAATGATTAATGTATAAGTGTGATGACACATTCCTTCAGTTGTAAAGTGTTATTGAGACAGTACACTGTCACGGTGAACAGATTTTCATTCATTTATATTGTATGATCTCCTTGCTACAGAGTGACAGTTTAATGGAGTATCACCATACCATCGCTGCAGTGATGGGACCATGAGGACAGTGTGAAGGAAATGAGTGTTTAAACTGTATATCTACAAAAGATTTTTTTTAAAAACTGATTGTATTAAAACATGAACGTTATGGAGTAACTCTCATTATTTCCAAACCAAAACGTTGATAGTGTGAAATATAACGTGTTTTCTGCTATACACGTCTTCACACGAGGCCAAATATATAGATTGGAAATGTTGAGAAGGACATGTGCCAAGTGCAGAGAAATGAGGTTAGTATGAGTGGACAATTTTGTCAGCATGAACCAGTTTGGGCACAGCGGACTGTCTCCGTGCTGTAGGATTCTATGACTCTATGTTAGTTTTCATAGCTCTGCAGACACACCCACCATGATGATTGAGAGAGAGCTCCAGGTTCTGAATGAACGCTCACCGCCTCAATGTGCAGTTGTTGTGTGACCTTGCACTAAACGTCATGTTGTTCACAGATCTGTCAGCAGTCACCCTCTCATCGAGTTAACCATTCCCACCAGATTGTGACCTCCATACAGAACACTACCCTGTCTTCTCTGTCAAAAAAATCTAGTCCCTTTTGTTTTCTCAAGGCTGTTCGTTGGCTCAAAGAGACTGCCCTTGACTTTAGGGGCAATAAAACAGGACCTGACTCCAGTCAGTCTGGTTTGTTACAGAGATGAAATTATTTTAAGAGATGTTTGTTTATATGTAAACAGATGAGACGTCAGGACAAAGTGGTCATGCTTTAGAAGTGACATGTATAATGAAAGGGGAGTGGTCAGCTCTTTTAGATTATCTAGCTGAGCTGAGCTGAGCTGAGCTGAACAGTTTTCAGTTGAGTCTTGAACTGGGACGTTCAGCAGGGAGCTATGTGGAAACTCTCTCTCTCTTTTCTGCCCTTCACCTTCAACCTGTAAGCATATGTTCCATTTATACTGGGGTTTAAAGGGAGTTTGCTAATTGGGACTGTTGTATATATTCGGAACACTTAAATTAATCTAGCTGGATAGATTGAGTTCTATAGGGGTTCTTTACTCTGTTCTTTGTGTTTCATTGTGTAATTTTGTGAGTACAGTTTTTGTGTGTTTTAAAATCTAGTGGACAACCTTGCTATCTTACTCAGGGTAATTTTTATTGTACATTGAACGAAAAAGATTGCAAACTTATGGTCTGGGCTGCCTGCTTAAGAATGTGTTGAGTGGTCCAGCCTAGCCCCTATCAGATTGGGGGCTCTTTGAGGGATTTTAAACAGAGAGTGTGAGGTGCTCGTGTCTTTATTTTGGGTGTTGGTTTTGTTGGGTAGTCAAATCTTGGGATAGTAATTTCCCTTTCAGTCGCCAGAAGTTTTCTCGATGTGAATGCAGTGATTCTGGAAGATTTGCAAAATGTAAAAAAAGACCAACTTGCAAGAATTAGCAGAGAAGATGGATTTAGAACTGCCTGCTTCTGTGATGAAATGAGAGATCATAACAGCAGTAACACATCAATTAAACCTGCTACAAAAACCATCAGAATCTCTAGAGTTGGCAACAATTCAATTGCAACTGAAGAAGCTTGAGTTGGAGGTGAGAGGTAAGGAAAGGGCAGCAGAAAGGAAAGAATTTGAGTTACGATTAAAAGCAAAAGAAAACGAAAAAGAGAGAGCATTAGAGGAGAAAAATGAGAGAGCTTTTTTGACCGCGACAACTGACACTTTAAAAAGCAAAGTCAGTGTCAAAGGCTGGAGAGAAAGGCTTTGGGGGCTTAGTGAGGATGAACAAGCCCCTGATAGTCAGAAGCCCAATGAGAAGCTGTTTAAGTATGTTCAAGCATTCCCTAAATTTGATGAGGAGGATGTAGAAGTCTTTTTTCAAATTATTTGAAAAGTTGGCTAAACAAATGCAGTGGCCAGAGGCAATGTGGGTTTTGTTGGTCCAAACGAAACTTGTAGGTAGGGCAAGTGAGGTATTTGCACCACTATCAGACGAGGTATCTGGGGAGTATGAGGAGGTGAAAAAAGCCATTTTAACTTCATATGAGCTTGTACTAGAAGGCTATGGCCAACGTCTCAGAAATCTAAGGAGGGACCCTGCTCAAACCTACATTGAGTTCGAAACGATCAAAGAGAGTTACTTCGTTGAATGAATAAGGGCTTTAAAAATCAAGCAAAACTACGATGCCCTTAGAGAGGTAAGTATTTTGGATGAATTCAAAAGTTCACTGCCTGAAGTGGTGTGAACTCGTATGGAAAAGAAGAGAGCTAAAACAGCAAGGTGACCTGTTGAAGTGGCTCATGATTATGAACTGTTCCATAAACTCGGTTGGGCTTCCAGAATCAATTTCAGTCCATGAGGGATAGAAATTGGAGCAAAGAGATTTCCTCCCGTGGAAACGGAAGGATAGATCTCAGTGAAGGTCATAAGGATAATTTACCACAGGGTAAAAAAGAAACCCTTGACGGGGACAAAAAAGGCGCAGGTGTTTTCATTGCAATAAAGTGGGCCACACAAAATCACTGTGTTGGTGGGCGAGCAGAAAACCAGATGTAGGAAAATTAGACAAGCGTGGAAGTTTTGGTGGACTAGTAACAAAAAGCACAAGAGAAGTTTGACAACTGTCTCAGAGTTACAAGATGATCAGAGGTTGATTTATGAGGATGTTTCAGATCTGCTTAAAAATATATATTGAAAGATTAAAGGAAATTCACATAGGCCAGGAGTAATAGGTAAGGAGGTTCCAATATTATTGGTCACGGGATCTTCTCAGTCTGTAATGCTGAGGGGTGAGGAGATTATGCACTCCTGAGAGAATATTGTCAGAAAATGTGCTGGTAACAAGAATTCATGGCGAGACAAAAAATGCTCGGTTATGTAAAGTGAGAACAGTGGAGAATGTGTGATAGGAGTACTGGACCCTAAACTGTCAGCTCCAGGAACAAAATCTGTCCTTGCAAATGGAAAAGCTGATTCACCGGTAGGAGTGCAGCCTACTCTAATTGAAAAGCCAGTGGAGATGCAGGCAACGGAAGACCTGGAGAATGATTATCCAGGAATTTTCCCTGATTGTGGGATCACAGATCACAATGTACAGGTTGAAGCAGGAAGGATCAAAATGCATGGATGAAAAGGAAGCTGATGTGGAGTTATCCGAATCTTATTTTGACCAGCTAAGTAGAACAGAGAAGGAGGAGGTCGGAAAAAATGCAAGTATTTTTAGCGCTGTTAAGTTGATTGACTTGCAGCAGAAAAATGAGGAATTAAAACAGTTATATCAAAGGCATTTCGCAAGCAAGAAAGAAAGCATTCCTGTCTGTTATTACTTAACAAATTATGTCTTAATGAATAAATGGAGACCATCACAATTTCAAGCAGAGCAGACATGAGCAGAAATTCATCAAATTATTTTTCCAATTGGGTATATAAAGGAGGTGCCGTGATTGGCACTTGAGCTACTAGGTGGAGGTCATTTTGGGGTGAGGACAGCACCGGCTAAAATATAAAGATTTGGTTACAGGCTTGGACTGCATAAAGATGTACCTGAATTTTGCCAGACGTGTAAAACATGTCACGCAGGCAGGAATAAAACTTGCATCTTTAATACCTATTCCAGCATTTGAGGAGCGTTTCATAAGAGTGTTGATTGATTGCGTAGGTCCCCTACTACAAACAAACGGTGGGAATAAGCATTTATTAACAATAACGGACGTGCCGACTAGATATCCAGAGGCAATCTCATTATTCAGCACCACAGCTTAAAAGGTTGTAGATAAAAATAATTATTTTTTTGATAGATACGGACTATCAATAATGATACAGTGAGATCAACGATCAAAATTCACATCCAAAGTATTCAAGGAGGCGACGGATAACTTGGGAATAAAGCAATTCAAATCTACTGCTCATTATCCATAATCACAGGGAGCACGAGAGAGATGGCATCAAAAACCGAAGACCAGGTTGAGTTTTTGTGATCAGGATTATCCAGATGATTACGGTAAGGAAATCCCTTTTGAACTTTTTGCGATCAGAGATGTATCGAATGAACCGACCAAATTCAGTCCACTTTAATTAATTTTTGGGTAAGAACTAGCAGGACCATTAAATTTGATGAGGGAAGATTTAACAAATCAGAATTCAGAGACCACCCATTTGAATGATGTGTCAAATTTTAGGGAACGACTAAATAGAGCTGGAGAGTTGGAAAGATACATTTAAAAGTATCACAGCATACAATGAAACAGGAAGCAGATAATAAATCACAAATTTACAATTTTGCCATTGGGAATAAGGCATTGGTGTTCCTTCCAGTGACAGGTGAGCATTTAAAAACAAGGTTTCGTGTACCTTATCAAGTTGAGAAGAACTATAGTGAGATGAGATGAGCTAATTGATAAGGACTCCAGACAGGAAGAAATCGCACAAAGTGTGTCATGCGAATATGCTCAAAAGATAGGTTGATAGTGAAAGAAAGCAAGAGGAGAAGGTGATCATGAAGAAAGGAAGAACCAATTTCAGAGGATTCTGAATTGGACATTCCTCAAATCAAATTGAACAATGAGAAAGTTGCCAAAAATTGGGATAAATTATTGAGTTACCTTCCACAAGAAAATCGAAATGACCCAAAAGAGTTATTACTATCACTTCGGCAGATATCCCGAAATAAACTGGGAAGTACTATCATAATTGTGCATGATGTAGATATAGGAGATGCTGTTCCGATTAAGCAACATCCTTATAGGCATAACCCTCCAAAGTTGGCACAGGTTCAGAAAGAGAGAGTGAATGCTCCACGATGTCATAATCGAAGTGAGTTACAATGACTGGAACTCACTTATAGTCATGATTCCAAAGCCAAATGGTACCCGGAGGTCAAGTGGGGACTGTCACAAAGTGAATACTATTACAAAGACTGATGCATATCCAATTCCATGTTTGGAGAACTGTGTCGAAAAAGTGGGAGAAGCTACTTACATTTCTAACTTAGACTTGTTCAGAGGCTACTGGCAAGGACCTCTGCCATTGAGGGAAAAGGCAATCTCGGTGTTCATAACACCAAATGAACTACATCAGTTCAAAGCCATGGCATTTGGTGTGAAAAATGCTCCAGCCACATTTCAGAGATTGACAATAATGTTTTTTGCTGGATTGCCCAACTATGTAATGTACATTAATGTCGTGGTGATTTTTAGTCGCTCATTGATGGATCACTTTCAGCATTTATCGGACATGTTCTCTCGAATTCAGAAGGCAGGCTTGGTGGTAAACCCAGATAAAATTGAATTTGCGAAAGCCCAAGTCACGTTCCTGGGCCATGTTATTGGAAATGGACCAATAGCCCCATGAGAAACAAAAACGAAAGTAGTGGGAAAATTCTCACACCATCAACAAAAAGCAATTTTACGTTTACTGGGATTGACTGGATTTTACTGAAAGTTTGTGCCAAACGTTACCTGTTTGGCTGCTCCACTCACCAAATTATTTAAAAAGGGCAAGAACTCTCATTGGATAGCAAACTGTCAATTTGTCAGCCTAAAAACTGTGTTAACCACTGCCCCCAGTATGAGCCCCACGGGATTACACAAAGCCTTTCAAGGTGGCTACCGATGCCAGTGATGTGGGGGTCGATGCGGTGCTCCTGCAGGAAGATGACAACGGAATCAAGAGACCCATCGGGTATTTTTCCAGGAAGTTGAACGTTCATCAACAGAAATATTCAATGGTAGATAATGAGAATTAAAGCTTGGTGTTGGCATGACAACATTTCACTGTTTATATCACCAGCGATGCATCTCAGACAATCGTATATGCTGATCACAACCCATTGATATTTGTGGATAAATTTAAGGAGAAAAGTGCTAGACTGTTTCGATGGAGCTTGTTGTTGGAGCCATTCATTATGACAATTGTGCATGTGGCAGGTTGCAAAAACGTATTTGCCGATGCGTTATTGAAACTTAAATGAGATATGGAGGCATTTTGTTGTGGGTGTACCGCGGCCTGAATTTGCATGGGGTTGGCATGTTTGCATGTTTAGAGTTGCTATAGTGTATATGTGCGTTTTTAGACTACTAACTGGGTTTGAATGGTTAAACCTGCAGTCATCTTTTGGTATTGATGGTTTATTTTTCAAGGGGGAGTCGTCGTAAAGCTCGTCCCTTTTTTGTCAAGAAGCTTTTTTATGGTTCAGGAGTACTCTGTCCTTGATTTTTTTCAGAGAGACAATAAAACTGGGCTGGACTACAGTTAGTCTGGTTTGGTAAAGAGACTAAAAGGATTTTCGAGGCCATTTGTTTATCTGTAAATAGATGAGAATTCAGTACAAAGTGGTCGTGCTTTAGAAGTGACCTGTATAATTAAATGGGAGTGATGAGCTCTTTGAGCTGAACTAGCTGAGCTGAGCTGAGCTGAACTCAGTTTTCAGTTGAGTTTGAACTGGAAAGTTCAACAGGGAGCTGTGTGGCAACTCTCTCTCTTTTCTGCTCTTCAACTTCAACCCGTAAACATGTATTCCATTTGTACTGGGTTTTACAAGGAGTTTGCTTATTGGGACTGTAACGTGCATTCAGAACAGTATAATTAAGTCTCACTGGACATGCTGAGTTCTGAAGGCGTTCTTTATTCCGTTCTTTGTGTTCATTGGGTACTTTTGTGAATAAAGTTTTTGTCTGTTTTAAAATCCAGGAGTCAACGCAGCTAAGTTACACCAGGCAATTTTCACCGTACACTTAATGAAACAATTTGCAAAGTTATGTTCTGGGCTGTTTGCTTAAGCATGTTTTGAGTGGTATAGACTCGTCCATAACACCTTGGAACTTGGTACAAATCATTCACTTTCCCTCCTTACTGTTATCAAACCATGTTAATTTAACACGTGTGCACCATTAGCAATGGAGCCAGGAGGAAAGAAACATGGAGCAGATTGTTTGTGCAGTCTATGCTTCGTTAGTTTGTCACATTGCAGCATCAAAGACATCCTCCTGTTTCAGTATCACTGTTTAGAGGGGCCGAATGGCCTCTTCTTTTGATGTGTCAGTGTCTCAATTGTCTCGAGAACACTGAGTTCTCTAATTTCAAATAAACACCCTTCCAATCTGTTGACTCCCTACCCAGTCCCTCCCACTCCCTTCCCATCACCTCCCCCTCCCTTCCCAGCCCGTCCACCTCCCTACCATTCCTCTGATCAACCCTTCTTCCAGCTTCCAACTGGATTTATTCCTCCACTCGACTAACCCGGTGGTACCCTTTACCAGTGTTGATCCATCCCCACCTTACCACACCACCTCCTTCTCCCCATGCCGCTTCTTTATCTGTAAACCTCCTTACCTCTATCCCCACTCCTGAAGTAATGTTACACCCAAAGTCTTGACTTCTCCACCTCCTGATGCTGCTTTGCTTGGTGTGGTTTTCCAGCCGCCTGCTTTCCAATATTTGTATTTTTTTTAAAAAATCTTCAGGTGTAATAGGCAGGAGAGAGTGAATTGGTTGCGACTCTGCTTATCCAATAGTTTCGATGGGCTGAATGGCTTTCTCACATTCCTGTGATACCTGCTTGACATGCTGAAAGAGCTCCTCTTTTTATCCTGTGGAAATGTTCAGGGTCCAGCAGTGCTGTCACATGAATGTTACTTGCACGTTAACAACATGAGCTTGAATGTTGTCCAGGTTTTGAAGCTCTATGTGATTTCTACAGAACATCTTCACTTCTGATCGAATGATGGAGGGAAAGACATTGATGAAGTAGCTGAAGGTGTTTGTGCTGAAGAAGCTACCCGAAGGATTGCCCACAGAGATATCCAGGTACAAAGAATATTGCTGTCGACCAGCCACATTGTTTTCTGAATGACCCAGGGGGGAGGTTACACCTGCTCCCATTCAGTTCAACCTTATTCAGAATCTTTGACACATTGCTCCGTCAAATCCTGCTGCAATGTCAGGGCCAGCCACTCTGAGCTGAGTTCGCATTTTTGTTCATATCAATAGGCCAGGGCATATGTGTGGGGGAGTGTTGCCTTCCCTCAGAGGGTAGAGAATGTTGGGGACTCTCTGTCTCTCACAGCTGCATTCCTGAAATGGTTAGGGGGGTGGAAGTGGATGTCAATGGATTTTGACACGCCAGAGATTCAAGGGCTACAAAGAATTGGGAATGAAAGAGAAATTGCAGCCGAGACCAGATCAGCCCTGACTTTACTGAAGGGAAAAGAGGATTGAGGAGCTAAATGGCCTTGTATTATTCCAGTATACCCCAGAGTCCAGGCAGTTTGTAGCCTCTTCGATTTCCTGTGTTACGGACTTCAAGTAACTGAACAGACTGATCCTGTTCCTGGAACAGGATACTGATGCTGCGTGATCTAATCTGGGTACAGCTTTATAGGCTCAAGGGGCTGATGAGCCTCCTCCTGTAACTGTATATCAGTGTCCTGGGGGGTGGAAACCTTCATCCTATTATGTTGTAACTGAAATCCATACGGACTAATTCTACCATCCGAGGAGAAAGTGAGCACGGCAGATGCTGGAGATCAGAGCGAAAAAAGTGTGGCATTGGGAAATCCCGACAGGTCAGGCACCATCCGAGACGCAGGAGAATCGATGTTTGGACGTTCCTGATGAAGGGCTTATGCCTGAAATATCGATTCTCCTGTTCTTTGAATGCTGCCTGGTCTGATGTGCATTTCCAGCACCATATGTTTCGACGTCTAACACCCTGCCAAAATCAACCTTTCTGGTCACATCATCAAATAACTGTAACAGCCTATTAGGCATAAACCTCCATGCACAAAGCCCACGCTTACTATTCCTAAACAAACCCTGCCTTTCCGAAAACATTTACATCTTATTCCTTTGTATATTCTCAAGTAATGTACCTACCAAAGATGTTAAACCTACTGGTCTATAGTTCCCAGGCTTTTTTTAAACAGTTCTTTTTGAATAAGGGCACAACATTTGTTATCCTCCAGTCTTCTGGAATCTCAACTTTGTGATAAATGTATTTAACCAGTGTCCCCGCAAGTTCTTCTCTAGCTCCTTGCAGTGTTCATGGATATACTTGTTAAGGATTGTGAGATTAATCCACCGTCAAACATCCTAGTACGCCCAATGCCTCCTTTACTGTGATACAGACTGCCCCTAAGATATCACCACTAACTTCCTCAAGGTCCCAAGTACTTATGTCTTTCTCCATGGTAAATACGGAGAAGAAATATATTTTGAGGACCTCGTTCATCTCTTATGGTTCCACACATATATGTCCACTTTAGTATTTGAGGGGTCCTATTCTCTCACTAGCTATTGCTTTCCTTTCATATTCTTAAAGTGCCTCTTTGGATTCATCCTAATCTTCTCAGCCAAGGTTCTTTCATATCCACTTTGTCGCCCTCCTGATTTCCATCAAATGTAAACTCCTATATGCCTTATCGTGTGCCAGGGACTCCCTTGATCCCAGTTGCCTGTGCCTGAGCCACGCATCCCTCTTTTTTCCAGTCAAAGCCTAAATATCTCTTGTCATCCTGGGTTCCCCTTTCCTGCCAACCTTGCCCTTCACCGTATCAGGAACATATAGACCTTGAACCCTAGCTATCTCACGTTTAAAGGCTTCCCACTAGCCAGCGGTCCACTTACCTGTAAACAAATTACTCCAGTCGACCCCTGCAAGATCCTGTCCAATCCCATCAATATTCCCCTTGTCCCAATTTAGAACTTGAACCTGTGGACCAGTTCTGTCCCTCTCCATAGCTATTTGAAAATTAATAGGACGATGGTCACTGGTCCCAAAGTGCTCCCCCACTGTCACCTCAGTCACCTGTCCTCCTCTGTTTCCCAAGAGTCGTTCGAGTTTTGCCCCTTCTCAAGTAGGACCCTCTACATACTTCTTGAGGAATCTTTCCAGAACACATTTATCGTATTCCACTCCATCAACATCCTTAACGCTCCAGCAGTCTCAGTCTGTTACAAAAATTAAAATCCACTGCTCTGACAACCATGCTCCTGCATGTCTCCCTTCTCCCTGCATATTTGTTACTCTAATTCACGTTGACTATTTGGAGGCCTATAGTACAACCCCGGTGACATCATCATCTCCTTCCTACTTCTTAGCTCCACCCACAAAGCCTCACTGGATGATTGGTCAGTTATTTTATCTCTGATTACTGCAGTGATAATCCCCTTAATCAGAAATTCAACTCCTCCTCCCCTCCTTCCACCATCCCTGTCCCGCCTAAAGCACCTGTACCTGATGCGTGAAGCTGCCAGTCCTGACCCTCGCTTAGCCATGTTTCTATAAAGGCTATATTATCCCAATTCCATGTTCCTATCCACGCCTTAGTTTATTGGTCTTACCTGCCAGCCCTCTTGCACCGAAATAAAAGTTGTTTAATCCAAAAGGCATTCCTTACTCCTTATCATGTTCCAGCCTGACCTGTCTCTTCACTTTATTGTTTCTGATTACTGTATCTCCTACCAGCCTCGTTCTTGCCTCCCTGATCATGACGGTATTGCTCCTCGCCAATATAGTTTAAATCCTCCCTTGTAGCATGAACAAAATTCGCCAACAAGACAGTCGTCCCCTTCCCAGTGCATGCGCCAATGTCCCTCCTGATCAGGTCAACTCTGTCACAGAAAAGACAACAATGTAAAAATCTGAATCTCTCTGCCCCCCACCCCCGCACCAATTCTTTAGTTACATATTTATCTGCTATATCCTCCTGTTCTTACCTTCATTAGCTCATTACAATGGAAGTAATCAGGAGATTACCACCGTCAAGGTCCTGGTTTTTAACTTTTCTCCCAGCTCTCACTCATCACTCTGTAAGACCTCATTCCTACATCTACCCGTGTCATTTGTGCCAACGTGCATAATGATTTCTGGCTGCTCCCCCTCCCCCTTGAGAATGTTCTGCAGCCGCTCGGAGACATCCTGGACCCTGGCACCTGGGCGGTAACTCAACATTCTGGATTCCCATTTGAGGCCACAGAATCTCCAATCTGTCCCTCTAACAATCGACTCTCCTATCTCGAAGGTCCTGTTAACTGTTACCATTTCCCACTGTGCCCCAGAGTCAATGGTAGTGCCACCAACCTGGCTACTGCTGCTTTCCCCTGGAATGTATTTCCCCTGAACAGTATCCAAAACGGTGCACTTGTTTTCGCGGGGAATTGCCACAGGGGATTCCTGCATTCTCTGCCTACTCCGTTCGCCATTCCAGGTGGTCGCCAATCTCCTCTCTGTCTTGAACACAACAGGGAGCAAGGACTCCTGTTGGATTAAATTGTCCTTATTTAAATGCAACAGGACAGATAGGTAAGCCTGATGTACTCATTGCATGGATCTTAACGTGGGACTGGGATATTATAGTCATTACAGAAATATGATTGGGGCGAGTCTTGGGTGTGACCACAACACGAAAGCTCTTATCTATGAAGTTCTCAATATCTCAGATGATCCTGAGGGCATCCAGCTCCAGCTCCTGAACACGGTCTCCCAGGAGTTGCAGCTGGGTGCATTTTCCACACGTGCAGTTACCATGGACGGTGGGAATTTCTCTGATCTCCCAAATCCCGTAGGAAGAACGTTCAACAGTCCTAACTGCAATCTCCATTGCTGCAAGACCAAAGTTGAAAGGACTTTATTTGAGCTTGCCTGTAGTTTTCGCTGAGCTGCTGCTGTCCAAAACCTCTTGGGCCAAACATTACTCCTGACTCTGCTGCCAACCGCATGTCTCTCTACCCCTTCACATTTAGTTTTGAATTGGGAAGGAGGGAGACACTGCAGTGATGTAGCACTTGGGCATTAAGCACTCCTTGATACCTGGCCACTCACGACCTGCTCTCCATCCAAGATCACTGATTGGCCTTGGAATATGTCTTACTAAGATTTTCCGTCTGGTAGTGCTAACTGCGCTGATGCTAATCTTCACCCCGACAGCCAATCTGCGTTGCCACAGTCCCTTGGTCCTTTCTGTTTAAGAGTACTGCATTTATTAATTCCTTGAATCCGTCGACTGCATTCCAAACTGTGTCCCACTCCACAGCGAGAGAGTTTGATGTTCCAGTGAATACAAGGCTATTGTAAAAATGATACAATTCAACATAGGGACACCAATATGTCTATCCACTCACTGAGTCTGCTTTTCCACTCAATTAGGTGAGATCGATTTTGATAATTCCCCATTCCACTTGTCTATATTTTCCCCATAAACCTTGTATGAAAATCAGTCTGCCTCAATCCTAAAGATATTTAATGAGCCAGACTCAACAGCCCGAAGAATTTTCAAAAATGATTTCCCTCTCACTGATGTGAGACTTGGTGGTCTTAAAACCCATGCGGTATTTCTAGCACTCTTTTTGAAAGTTGTATCAATATTAGATGTTATCCTGTCCTATCACACCTTTTCTGTGGCCCGAAGCAAAACAAAAATAAGAAGTTAAGAGACTGTAATCTCCTCACGTCAGCCTAAGATACGGCTCATTCCGGTCTGTGCATTTGCCTCCTCTCTATCCCACAAAAACTTCCAATTCATTGTCAGCTTCTGTATCAATTCACTCAAGGATCACACAGTCACTCTCCTTGAACCCAGGAACTCCTTCTTCAAACTGAAGATCGGAAGAAAGTCAGTGTTTAACATATTATCTGGCTCCGTGTACAGGCTGCCCCCTTGGTCCCTAATACTCCCTATTCTCTCCCGCGTTATCCTCTTCCCCTTAATAACCCGAAAGAATGTCTTTGAATTCTTGCTAATCTCTACCCTCGAATGTTTTAACTCCCCGCCACCACTTCTGCTCTTCTACTGACTTTTTAAGTTTTGCCCTACACTTTCTATACTCTTTTCCGACCTCCGTTGACCTGCTTTCTTTGTAACTGCTTTCAGCTTCTTTTTCCTTTTTAATTCTGTTCGGAAATGTGTCGACACCCGAGGTTCTCTGGGCTTGTATTCCTAAAATTCATCTTTGGTGTAACATGCTGGGCCGACACTGTCGTCAATTACATTTTGCTCAAGTGACCCCCTAATTCGCGCCCACGCTGTTCTGCTACAGTTGCACCCAGAAGCATCTGCACTTTGGCCAGATCCTGTCATATTTTTTCATACAATCGGTCTCCCAAATCCAAAAAGCTTTTATTTTTCAAACATTTTTGGGTCTTTTCCTTAGCAAACGCAAGACATAGGAGTCACGGTCACTGGTCCTTTCATGCTCACCCCAGCCCTGCCTGCAACATCTGACTGGCTTCGTTCCCCACGGTGAGGCCCAGCACAGCCCCGCCCATGGTTGTATCTGCTACACGTTGTCATAAGAAGCTCTCAGGAATAAATTTCAAGGCATCTGTCCCCTCTTAAAAATGTTATCACTGCCCGAATGAATGTTTGGAATTGAAATGCCTGAATATAATGATCCTATTGTATTAGCACACCTCAGTAAATTGGTTCTGTATCAGCTCCTATACTTCCTTTTGTTTGGGAGTCTATAATATATCCCCAGCGGTGTGTCTTCCTGGTTTTGATCCAGAGCTCTAACCACCAAGCCTCATTAGATCATTCTTACTGCAGTAATTAACTCCACAATTAGTAATGCAACCCAACTTCCTCTTTTCCCACCTCTCCTGTCGTACCTATAGATCTTGTACCACAGGATATTGAGTTGTCAGCTCTGACCTCCCTCAAAACATCTCTGTGATGGCAAAAATGTCACACTTCCCCATTTCACCTCATTCCATTATCACATCTGTTTATCCGATAATATTCACAGCATTAAGGTAGACGACATCCAGCCTGGAATATAACACCTGGAATACTCTATAACGCGGAATTCTTTAGTCATTCATTGATTGTTCTCAAGCTGCCCAATTCATGAACCAAAAATGTAAATCTGGAAATGAATGAATATTTGTTGAATTGTAATTTCTCTTTTAATAACTGTATTCATCAAATGCAACTTTCCAGAACTAAACAGTCAGCTCCACATGCAATGAGTTTCTGCTAATTAATTCCCTGTTCAGTGTGCAGAGGGGAGAGCTCTAAGTAATGGAGAAAGTGAGAACTGCCGGTACTGGGGATCAGAGTCGAACCGTGTGGTGCTGGCAAAGCACAGCCATTGGGGCAGCATCTGAGGAACAGGAGAGTCAAAGCTTTGGGCATCAGCAGTTCATCAGGATCTGCAGTTCTCACTTTCTCCATTACTTAGTTCTGGAAAGTTGCATTTGATGAATACAAAGGAGGATGAGAGATGACTTGATAGAGGTGTATAAGATGACGAGAGGCAAATATAGAGTGGAAAGCCAAATACTTTTTCCCATGGTGCAAAGATCTATCATGGGGGAGAAAAACCTAAAGGTAAGTGGAGGAAGGTTGAATGGCGATGTCAGAGGTAGGTTCCTTTCACAGAGAATGGTGGATGGTTGGAATGTACTGCTGGCAACTGTAGTAGAGTCAGCTGCATTGGGGATATATTATGAGACCATAGGATAGGCAATTGAATGATAGCATAATGAAGGGTATGTCGGTTAGTCTGATGTTAGAGTAGGATAAAGAGTCGGCAGGACATCAAGGCCAAAGAGTCTGCACTGTACTGTTCTATGTTTCACTCAGCATGTGGATTCGTTTCAATTGTTGAATGTGTGAGGGAGTGATGTGTGTGCGATCAGGACGCTCAGGAGGGGCGTTAGGCCAAGACGTCCACATCTGGGGTGCATTCCTACAGTCACCTGAGTACCAGTACAATATGTGTGTGATGACCTACACCAGACAGAATCCGTCAAGTTCTGTTATTAAGGTGATTCTGGACTTGTCATTTGCTGCTGTGTTCTTCAGATAGATTTTGTTGGTTGACCAATGTATTAATTTTTGTCCATCAACAGAGATGCACAATTTTATTTGTATACTGATGAATGTGAAGGTGACATTTATTGGACACGGTTTTGGAGCTTTTTTGCGAGACACAATGTGCTGCAGAATACTGTCAACTTGTTAACGTCTTTACCCAGTGTCTGGTCCAGATAGCAGATGCTTGGAGTCTGGGAGGCAGGCCAGATATAATCACCATAAGTAACTTGTGCGATGTGATTCTGAGACTCAATGTCCATTCATCTGCCCCAAGTCAAGGCTCAGACCGAAGATGGAGTCGAAATAATTTGTTGTGAAATAATGTTTGAATGACTGCCCTGACCCAGGTGGAAGCTCTCTGGATTCATTTAAGAGCAGACAAATGTCTTACCCAGTATCACAGGCAGCTGTGCATGAATTCAAATCTTGTAAAGTCTTTTTTTCAATGTAGGTTATGATTGCAATCTGATCTGATAAAATCAGATATTTGCTATGGTCGTGAACTGTGATTCACAAAAGTGTGAAATATCATTATTTAACCAAACAATAATTGCATCACCTCTGAAAATAATTAGGTTGATGATATATATTTGGAACTAAAATATACTTTCCTGCCAACATTTTATGATACAAAAATAAAGATTGTATATTTTATTTAATACCGAACAAAGAACATGTTATCTGACTATAGTGGTGATCACAATTACATGCTTTTGCATACATGAACATCAAGTAACCACAAAAATACATCATCCTCTCTCACTAGTATTCTCACATACGGATGAGGAAGGACACCACTTCAACTGGGACAACACATCCCTCCTAGGACAAACCAAATAGAGGCACACACGAGGATTCCGAGAAGCATTGCATTTCAACTTGAACTCTATCAACAAACACACCGAGTTAGACCTCAGCCATCACCCCTGAGAAAAGGAACAGGACGTGACTTCACCGCAGGAAATAACATCACCACAGGAAACGACATCACAAACCCAAAGAAACTCAAACATATAAATAGAAAGCAGGAAGTTTCAGCGTTGGTTCCCCTGAGGCCCACTGAAGATGAAGATGGTGAAACATCTCGAAATGAACCTCCCAGCTCAGCGAAGAAGCCTACATCCAAAACTTCAACCTGAGCTAAAAATCTTCTCAAAACTCGTTGCAATTGCATACTCATTGTCAGTATTTAAATGAATATATCGTTGCTCCAACATTTGGAAAGTCGTTGGCTTCTGAATGATTGTATTTTTCGAGTGAGAAAACTATTGAACAGTAATATAGAAATTGCGTTCTTACATATTTATGCATAATCGATCAGTTTAATTTCTCACCAAATGTGCGAGCTTCAGTTATTTTCCAACAATTGAAAAATGATAATAATTCAGAGAATATTAGATGAAATAAATGATTTATGTTATTAAATTGAAGTGAACAACAATTTGAAACCTTGCAATTTTCAGAATGAATGGTATTTAATGTGAAATGTGAAAAAGAATGAACAACATACATCCGTGTGAGTAAACAGTCAGATATTTTCGAAAGAGTATTGTGGCAAAGCAAAGGAAATATTTGTTTTATTTGTTGGGATACAAAATTTAAAATATTCGTGTGCTGAGTACTAATTAGACTTCATCAGGAAGCTGAACTTGCAATACTTGCATTATAAATGGTTATGCTACAGCAAAATGATCAGATATTTGCCAACATTTACAGCTGGAAATAATCTGATACTGGCTTTGACTTGCATCTGTACATGATAGAGAACAGAACTTTAATGTACACAATGAGGCTATTGGAACAGTGTGTATGCATCAGCTGAGGAAGTGTCTCCCAAATCCTCCCATTTGCCACCTCTATCACTGTTGCCCTTTAATTTGGGAAGGTTAAATTATATATCCATTTCCCTCTTGAGTCTTCATTCACAAATCTCCCAGGTAGGGCATTCCAAATCCTAACAACTCTCTCAATAAAGAGCTTTTGACTTATCTCACTCCAACGTCTTGTGCCGATGATCTTGAAACTGGGATGATGTAATGCCAGCTAAGAGAAATGAAGTATTCTTATTTTACCCTGTTTTTTTTCATAATTTTGATCACTGCAATAACTTCACATCTTCGTCTGTTCTGATCAATCAGGAGTAATTTCATTACTCTAATTTCTCACATCCTACCTTTGATTAATTTCTTCATTCCACTTATCATTCTGATTATTTATAAGGTTCCAGGTATTCTTCTTCAAAGTAATGAAGTGTGTGTGTGTGTGTGTGTGTGTGTGTGTGTGTGTGTGTGTGTGTGTGTGTGTGTGTGTGTGAGAGAGAGAGAGAGAGAGAGAGAAAACAATTCTCTGTAATGTCTGAATTACACCCAATGCTTGGTGTAAAAGAGGTAAGGATTAGGTAACGATTAACATATGGTAAAAGAGCTACTTCAGGGGCGATGGTTTCAGATTTCTGGATCATTGGGCCCTCTTCCACGACAGGTGGGGGCTTTAAGAAATGGAGAGATTGCATCTTAACTGGATGAGCACCAACATCCTAGTGGGGAGGTTTTCTCGTGCAAATTGGGTGGATTTAAACTAATAAACCAGGAGGCTGGGAAACAAAGCAGCAGGTCAGGAACGGAGCAGAATGTAGAGGTGAGTCTCATGACGATGCTGCGAGAAGGAATCAAATCAGTCCAAAATGTGAGTTGGAGATTGGAATAAATGATCGAGATGTATGTCAACGATTAATAAATGAAGATGGAATGTATGGGGTTCGTGAAGGAGTGCGGTGTGTGAGATCAAGGAGCTCGTACTCAAGAAACTATTAAAGGGGAAAAATAAATCGAAACAATCTTATTTAAAATCCTTAGGCCTAAAAGCACACAGTATTTGGAATATAATTTCTGAGCTGGCAGTAGATACAGAGATAAATGGGTATGACCTGGTAAGGATGATTGTAACATGGTTACAGGAAGATCAGGACTGGACAGTGAACTGTCCATGGGTACTCGGGATTCCGAAAGGATAGATATGAAGGTAAAGGAGGTGGAAATGGTGTGTCGGTTAAGGATGATATCAAGGCTATATTAAGAAATGATATTGGCACGAGGGAACAAAATTAAAATCAGTCCAGGTGCAAATAAAAAGCAACTGAAGAAACCTCTTTGGAAGAGTAATTTTCAGCCACCGTCTCCCTAAAATACTTCTGAGGTCGGAAATGATGAAGGTTCGTGACAAGATAACAACGGTGGGATACACGTGCATATTGAATCAATTAATCAACTTGGCAAAGGGTAGGCTCCAAGAACAAATCGTAGAGTATATGAAGGATAGTTTCTAAGAACACATGTCATGGAGCCAACCAGAGAGCAGGGTACTTTAGATTTGGTATAAGCAAGGAATGAAAAACGATCTTGCAGGAAAGGATCCTCTTGAAAAGAATGACCACAACATACTGTAGTTTCAAATTTAGATTGAAAGAGTGAGGACAGAGTCACATACGAGAACCTTAGTGTAGGGTAATAATACTTACAATGGCCTAAGGAAGGTGTTGGTGGGTGGTGGGGGAACAGTCAAAGGCAGGACAGATGAAGAAATTTTGCAAATACTTAAGGCGATACTAAATGCCTCTCAATTAAAGTATATTTGTGAGAGAAGACGAATTGCATGACAGAGAAAATTTATCCATGTCTAGATAAGGAATTCAACGACAACATGAGGGCAAAACTAGGGCAAATCATACTGCACAAGTTAGTCATGCTCTGGGGGATTGTGTAAGGCGGTGGCCTAGTGCATTACAGCTAAACTGCTCATCGAGAGACCCAGATAATGTTCTGGCGAGCTGGGTTCGAATCCTGCCATGGCAGAGGGTGGAATTTGAATTCAAATTTGGGATTAACAAACTGATGGTGAGTACTGGATTAGTGGTGCTGGAAGAGCACAGCAGTTCAGGCAGCATCCAACGAGCAGCGAAATCGACGTTTCGGGCAAAAGCCCTTCATCAGGAATAAAGGCAGTGAGCCCGAAGCATGGAGAGATAAGCTAGAGGAGGGTGGGGGTGGGGAGAGAGTAGCATAGAGTACAATGGGTGAGTGGGGGAGGAGATGAAGGTGATAGGTCAGGGAGGAGAGGGTGGAGCGGATAGGTGGAAAAGAAGATAGGCAGGTCGGACAAGTCAAGGAGACAGTAACTAAGCTGGAAGTTTGAAACGAGGATGAGGTGGGGGAAGGGGAAATGAGGAAGCTGTTGAAGTCCACATTGATGCCCTGGGGTTGAAGTGTTCCGAGGCAGAAAATGAGGCGTTCTTCCTCCAGGCGTTTGGTGGTGAGGGAGCGGCGGTGAAGGAGGCCCAGGACCTCCATGTCCTCGGCAGAGTGGGAGGGGGAGTTGAAATGTTGGGCCACGGGGCGGTTTGGTTGATTGGTGCGGGTTTCTCCGAGATGTTCCCTAAATCGCTCTGCTAGGAGGCGCCCAGTCTCCCCAATGTAGAGGAGACCACATCGGGACCAACGGATACAATAAATGATATTAGTGGATGTGCAGGTGAAACTTTGATGGATGTGGAAGGCTCCTTTAGGGCCTTGGATAGAGGTGAGTGAGGAGGTGTGGGCACAGGTTTTACAGTTCCTGCGGTGGCAGGGGAAAGTGCCAGAATGGGAGGGTGGGTCGTAGGGGGGTGTGGACCTGACCAGGTAGTCATGGAGGGAACGGTCTTTGTGGAAGGCGGAAAGGGGTGGGGAGGGAAACATATCCCTGGTGGTGGGGTCTTTTGGAGGTGGCGGAAATGTCGGTGGATGATTTGGTTGATGCGAAGGTTTGTCGGGTGGAAGGTGAGCACCAGGGGCGTTCTGTCCTTGTTACGGTTGGAGGGGTGGGGTCTGAGGGCGGAGGTGCGGGATGTGGACGAGATGCATTGGAGGGCATCTTTAACCACGTGGGAAGGGAAATGGCGGTCTCTAAAGAAGGAGGTCATCTGGTGTGTCCTATGGTGGAACTGGTACTCCTGGGAGCAGATACGGCGGAGGCGGAGAAATTGGGAATACGGGATGGCATTTTTGCAAGAGATAGGGTGGGAGGAGGTGTAATCCAGGTAGCTATGGGAGTCAGTGGGTTTGTAAAAAACGTCAGTGTCAAGTCGGTCGTCACTAATGGAGATGGAGAGGTCCAGGAAGGGGAGCGAGGTGTCAGAGATAGTCCAGGTAAATTTAAGGTCAGGGTGGAATGTGTTGGTGAAGTTGATGAATTGCTCAACCTCCTCGCGGGAGCAGGAGGTGGCGGCAATGCAGTCATCAATGTAGCGGAGGAAGAGGTGGGGAGTGGTGCCGGTGTAATTACGGAAGATGAACTGTTCTACGTAGCCAACATAGAGACAGGCATAGCTGGGGCCCATACATGTGCCCTTGGCTACGCCTTTGGTCTGGAGGAAGTGGGAAGATCTCCCACCCACAGCTTCCAAACTCATAGTCCAGGAACCCCGCACTGCCCGGTTCTACCTCCTTCTCAAGATCCACAAGCCTGACCACCGTGGCCGACCCATTGTCTCAGCATGCTCCTGCCCCACTGAACTCATCTCTACCTACCTTG
Source organism: Chiloscyllium punctatum (assembly GCF_047496795.1). Classification (NCBI taxonomy): domain Eukaryota; kingdom Metazoa; phylum Chordata; class Chondrichthyes; order Orectolobiformes; family Hemiscylliidae; genus Chiloscyllium; species Chiloscyllium punctatum. The sequence goes on from NC_092768.1 coordinate 58,758,196, forward strand.
ACACTGTCCTACCCCCCCTAGTCCAGGAACTCCCCACATACGTTCGAGACACCACACACGCCCTCCACCTCCTCCAAGACTTCCGTTTCCCCTGCCCCCAACGCCGTATCTTCACCATGGATACACAATCCCTCTACACCTCCATCCGCCATGACCAGGGCCTCCAAGCCCTCCGTTTTTTCCTCTCCAGACGTCCCCAACAGTACCCTTTCACTGACACTCTCATTCGTTTGGCCGAACTGGTCCTCACCCTTAACAATTTCTTATTTGACTCCTCCCACTTCCTCCAGACCAAAGGCGTAGCCATGGGCACACGTATGGGCCCCAGCTATACCTGTCTCTTTGTTGGCTATCTCTTGCAAAAATGCCATCCAGTATCCCCAATTTCTCTGCCTCCGCCGTATCTGCTCCCAGGAGGACCAGTTCCACCATAGGACAGACCAGATGGCCTCCTTCTTTAGAGACCGCAATTTCCCTTCCCACGTGGTTAAAGATGCCCTCCAACGCATCTCGTCCACATCCCGCACCTCCGCCCTCAGACACTCCAGCCGTAACAAGGACAGAACGCCCCTGGTGCTCACCTTCCACCCTACAAACCTTCGCATCAACCAAATCATCCACCGACATTTCCGCCACCTCCAAAAGACCCCACCACCAGGGATATGTTTCCCTCCCCACCCCTTTCCGCCTTCCACAAAGACCGTTCCCTCCGTGACTACCTGGTCAGGTCCACACCCCCCTACGACCCACCCTCCCATTCTGGCACTTTCCCCTGCCACTGCAGGAACTGTAAAACCTGTGCCCACACCTCCTCACTCACCTCTATCCAAGGCCCTAAAGGAGCCTTCCACATCCATCAAAGTTTCACCTGCACATCCACTAATATCATTTATTGTATCCGTTGGTCCCGATGTGGTCTCCTCTACATTGGGGAGACTGGGCGCCTCCTAGCAGAGCGATTTAGGGAACATCTCGGAGACACCCGCACCAATCAACCAAACCGCCCCGTGGCCCAACATTTCAACTCCCCCTCCCACTCTGCCGAGGACATGGAGGTCCTGGGCCTCCTTCACCGCCGCTCCCTCACCACCAGACGCCTGTAGGAAGAACGCCTCATCTTCCGCCTCAGAACACTTCAACCCCAGGGCATCAATGTGGACTTCAACAGCTTCCTCATTTCCCCTTCCCCCACCTCATCCTAGTTTCAAACTTCCAGCTCACTTCCTGTCTCCTTGACTTGTCCGACCTGCCTATCTTCTTTTCCACTTATCCACTCCACCCTCTCCTCCTTGACCTATCACCTTCATCTCGTTCCCCCACTCACCCATTATACTCTATGCTACTCTCTCCCCACCCCCACCCTCCTCTAGCTTATCTCTCCATGATTCAGGCTCACTGCCTTTATTCCTGATGAAGGGCTTTTGCCCGAAACGTCGATTTCGCTGCTCGTTGGATGCTGCCTGAACTGCTGGGCTCTTCCAGCACCACTAATCCTGTATGTATTTTTCAGCATCTGCAGTCATTGTTTTTACCAAACTGATGGTGAACATGAGTCAGAAGAAGCTCACCTGTTTCACTAATGTCCTATGTGGAAGGAAACTGCCATCCTTACCTGGTCTGACCGATATGTGACTCCGGACCCACATCAATGTAGATAACTCCTAACTGCCCTCTGGGAAATCAAGGATGGGCAATAAATGCTGGCCTACGCAGCAATGCCCACTTCCTATGAATTGATGAAAACAAACAAAAAAAAATCAGCAAAGGGTTAACACATAACATTAAAAGAAGCTATGACAAGAAATGAACGGAAATATAAATACTGATGCCAGTAGCTTTCACTAGTACATAAAAAAGAATCGCAGAGTGAAACTAAAGTGATGGCTCTTTGCAGGATGAAACTGACAAAATAACGATGAAAAACTCAAAAATGGCAAAGGCACAAAAGCAATGTTTTCTGTTTTCACAGACTACACTAAAAACTGTAGTTCCTACAGAGGACCTTGTTGGGATTACTACTGTTTGTCATTTTAATAAATTACCTAGATGAGGGCATAAAATGATGTGGTAGTAAATTTAATGATGATACTAAGGTTGGTGAAGTGTGGATAGTGCTGAACGATGTTGCAGGTTACAGAGGGACATAGATAAGCTACAGAGCTGGGCTGACAGGTGGCAACTTTAGTTTAATGTGCAAGAGTGTGAGGTGATTCATTTTGGAAGTAGCAAAATGAATAAAGAGTACTGGGCCAATGGTAAGATTCTTGGCAGTGTCCACGAGCAGAGAGATCTCGATGTCAATGTACGTAGATCACTGAAAGTTGCCAATCTGTTTAATAGGCTTGTTAAGAAGGCGTAGAGTATGTTAGTTTTTATTGGAAGAGGGATAGAATTTTGGAGCCACATGATCATACTGCAGGGGCACAAAACTCCGATGTGGCCGCACTTGGAGTACTGTATATTTCTGCTTGCTACATTACAGGAAGGACGTGGAACGTTTGGAAAGGGTTCAAAAGAGATTTACAAGGATGTTGCCTGTTTTTGAGAGAAGGCCTTATAAGGAAAGTCTGAGGTAGTTGTCGCTGTTTTCATTCGAGAGAAGAAGGATGAGAGCTGTCTGAATTGATCTAGAAAAGATAATCAGAGGGTTAGATAGGTGGACAGTGTTATGAATTTTTAAGTGTATATACCTTCAAGAGATTTGAAAGGCTGGCCAGAGTACTGGAAAAATTAAAAATGTAATATTTGGTCAAACAGCTAGCAGTACCTGGGTTGCTATGAGAAAAAATCAAATTTAAATTCAGCCAATCAGTTTAAATAATGTGCCAAGACGCCAAATGCTAATCAAGTTTGTATTTAGTGTTTGTACAATAATAAAACCAATAAAACAATCCAATTTTTGGGGGTATAAATATCAAACATTTTGAACAGTTGGCCAGAGCTGCAAAGAGCAGCAAGCCGCTAACAAGTCCAGCCTGGCAGCAGAAAGATCTGCTCTCTGACAGGGACCTTTATCAACCAAAGACCTGGGAAGCAGAATCCCCAATAATAAGAAAAGAAGAAAGGAATATCGAGAAGAATCGACAGCTGCCTGGTTTTGAAATAAGAGTTTTTAAAAAATCTTCATCAGGATTTTTTGATCGGGCTATTATTATAGAGGTGGAGGTATCAGTGTCCACATCAGTCTATTGGTAAGTGAAAGCGGCGAACTTGCAAAATGTTTGGCAATACCATGATGACTTTTGACAAGGTAAGGTGCTTTTTGGTGATTCAACAGAAGAACAAATGTCTGTGGGTAAGCAGTTTACAGGTGCCCAAATTGATAGAATGGATCAAACCCGTTCAGTTAGCAGGCCCAAGCAGCATTTTTATCCAGGCAACAGTTCAAATGCTGCCAATTAACTTCAAACGGCACTTAGAGATTAGGATCCATTTTAGCGTTCACAATATGAAACTAATCATATACTAAGAATTTATTGTGTCAAGGAGATATATATAACAGAGAGGCAATTGGACAGAGGGGGAGAGTCCACTGCTCGCTGAAAAAACGATGACAGGGAAGTGTCATCTGTGAAAGAAATATTGGGGTCTCACAAAAAATCTCCATGCCCTGCCTAAAAACCTCTATCCATCAATAAAGGTACACAACACGCTGAGCAAATATTCTTGAAACCAGAAAACAACTGAGAAGGCATTTCAGGCAGAGAAAGACGACGGAATAAGATACAGAAGTTTCAAGAGATTCCATTCTGGATGAACTTTGAGAAACTAAGTTTTAATTTTACTCTTAGTACTACTGGATTTATGAGTGGAATCCGCATTAATGAAACTGCATATCATGAAAATCTTGGTTTTTTTCCGGAAAACTGGTCGTTCAGTTTGTTAGTGATTTGTTCACTGTTCAAGTTAGAATCATAGAATACATAGAGTAGGGAAACAGGCCCTTCGGACGAACAAGGATCGCATTGACCCTCCAAAGAGTAAACCACTCAGATGCAATCCTCTACACTATTGACTGTATTTACCCCTGACTAACGCACCTAACCTCCACATCCGTGAACACTATGGGCAATTTGGCATGCCAAATTCAAGTAACCTGCACAGCATTGATTGTGAGAGGAAAGAGGAGCACGTGTTTGAGCCCACGCAGACACGAGTAGAATGTGATAACTCCACATAGACAGTTGCCCGAGGTTGGAATCAAGCCTGGGTCTTTGGCACTATGAGGCAGCAGTGCTAGCCCCTGAGCCACGGTGTCACCCCACACAAGCAAATAGTTCTTGTTAATTACAGAATGCGTGAAAGGATTCCATTTCATTGAACCAATCCTTTATAACAAACTGGGTTATCAAAAAGAAGGTGGGTTACATCACTTGTCACACTCGCTTCGTTGGGTGCATTGCTTTTAATTATCAGATGGATGTTGACATCCACTTCATTGTATTATAGAGAGTTCGAAGTGGGTCAAGTGAATGCTATATTGGTGTATGGGGCATAGCAGGAAACATGTGTCTGTGTTTGAATAGATTTGTGGTTTGAATGAAAAACAGTGCATTGATCCAATGGAGAGATTGCAAAGCTGAGGCACAGAGGAATCAGACACCTGGATAATAAAAAAAAAACACGTTGCGTGCACATCATAGGGAGGCAATATAAATTTTCAAACCTTTTGAAAGAGAATACATTCAGGACTAGGGAAGATATCCTACAGTTTTGTAGGGTACAGTGAGACCACAGTAGGAGAAGCTGAGGGCCTAATGACATGAAAAGCAGTCCAGAGAAGATTCACTCAACTGATTCCTGTGAGGAGCATTTATCTCTGGAAGAACATTGTCAGATTGGCCTTTGATCAGTTGGGGTTTAGGCAAATGACGCAAGATCCCTTTTAAGCCCATAATATTCTGAAAAGTCTATTCAAGTTGAATGCTGAAACAATATTTAAATTTGTGCAAGAGATTTCCAGAAATGGATGGACTCCTGGAAACTGGAGAATATCCCAGTGAAGGAGTTGGTGATTGTTTTAACCATCTCAAAGTGTTCTGCGTCTGTGGGAACTTCCATCCCAGAGAGTGATGGAAGGTGAGACATTTAATATTGTTCAGACACAGTCAGACAGTTTATCGGCTATGAATTATGAATTAAAGTTATAGGGCATAGCCACAATCAGATCATCCATGATCTTATCACATTGCAGACTTGGTTCAAGTTATCCAATCACTTACTCCTGATCTTAGTTTCTTTGTTGCTATTGCCTTCAGATACTGACAAATAATGAAAGCATTCTCAAGCGCACAAAGGCCCTTCCTTTCAGAATGATGAGCACAACTTGCAAATGTATTTTTAATGAGCAATTTAAAAGCACTCGTGGAAGTTTCATGGAGTTACAGAAAGATCAGATGCTTAGGTCAAAGTGAAAGCCTAATTAAAACTGCGTTAGAAATCAGATACGTTAGAATGGATGCCGTTAATTGAGCAGATTCCTGTCAGTTGTTCTTGTAAGGTGAATTCCGTTAGCAAGACCAGCATTTATTGCCTATGTCTAAGTTCCATTCAGAATATGGTGGTGAACCCCAGTGATCCTCGTGGTGCGGGGACACTAACTGATATATTTCAAAGAGAGCCACAGGATTCTAAACAAGTGACAGTGAAGGGACAATAATATTGATTCAATTCAGGATGCTGTGTAACCCTGTAGATTGTATTCCTCACCACATGATGCTCACAGCGATGGAAATAGTGGGACAATCTCTTGCTGTTCTTATTTTGAGGAATTTAAAGAGTGATGTAGTTAAGGTCATTTATGAGGGAGCCTGAAGTAGCATTTTGAGCACAGAGCTGAACTCTCCTTTTATGTACGCTTTGCCAGCTCTGCATGTTTTATTTATAAACCTTTATAAAATTTAGGATGAAAATGTGTTGCTGAAAAAGTGCGGCAGGTCAGGCAGCATCCAAGGAGCAGGAGAATCAGCGTTTCGGGCATGAGCCCTTCTTCAGGAATGAGGAAAGTGTGCCAAGCACGCTAAGATAAAAAGTAGGGAGGAGCGACTTGGGGGAGGGGCGTTGGAAATGCGATAGTTGGATGGAGGTAAGGTGAGGGTGATAGGCCAGAGTGGGGGTGGGGGCGGAGAGGTCAGGAAGAAGATTGCAGGTTAGGAAGGTGGTGCTGAGTTCGAGGGTTGGTACTGTGACAAGGTGGGGGTAAGGGAAATGAGGAAACTGGAGAAATCTGAGTTCATCCCTTGTGGTTGGAGATTTCCTAGGCAGAAGATGAGGGGCTCTTTCTCCAGCCGTTGTGTTGCTATGGTCTGGCGATGGAGGAGTCCAAGGACCTGCATGTCCTTGGTAGAGTGGGAGGGGTAGTTGAAGTGTTGAGCCACGGGGTGGTTGGTCCAGGTATCCCAGAGGTGTTCTCTGAAACGTTCCTCAAGTAGGCGGCCTGTCTCCCCAATATAGAGGAGGCCACACCGGGTGCAGCGGATGCAGTAAATGATGTGTGTGAAGGGGCAGGTGAATTTGTGGCGAATATGGAAGGATCCCTTGGGGCCTAGCAGTTAGACTTTCTCATTGCTAGGACTAAACCTAAAGTTGCCCAATCTCTAATGGATTGTGCTATGTTAAATTTCAACTGAGGAATTGTGGGTGGCATTAATTGCACATTTGTCATTGTATATTCCCACTTTTGAACTAATGATGGAGGGAAGGACATTGATGAAGCAGCTGGAGATGGCTTGGCATGGGATATTTCGTTGCAGAACTGGGCCCTTGTAATGTAGTACTTGGAGGTGCAGAGTAAAATAGGGCTGAGTCAGCATGACTTCGTCAAGTAGAGGTCTTGCTGACAAGTCTGGCAGAATTCTTTCAGATGATAATGTGCAAGTTTGACAAGGAAGGATGTGATTTGATTTGCTAATTGGGACTCTGCGAAATATGAATCTGCCTTAAATTGAATTTTGTTCATCTATTGGTTACAATTTGCATAAGTAGAGATATAAAAACATTTAAAAACAAAAAAAACAAATTCAGCAAGAGCAAAATATAATAACAATGGTGGGTCGGGGATGTGTTATTTCTGCATCATGTGGGAGCTGGAGACATTCACTGTCTCGCTCAGCAATCCTAACCTGCGGTGTGACCAGTTCACTAAATGTGCTATCCACTCCCTCCTCAGCATCACGGATGCTCCACAGTGAGTCCATCCGCAGCTCCAGAGCCATCATGCGGTCAAACAACAGCTGCAGCTGGACACATTTCCAGCAAGTGTAAGAGTCAGGAACGACAGACACGTTCCTAAGCTCCCACATCAAGCAATAGTCACATGGCACGCGTCTGAGGTCCCCTGCCATTGTAAGCTTAACTTTACATAAACTAACTAAAACCAAACAAAGCACTTAAATAAATGAAAAAGATGGATAAGACATAAAAGCCTTACCTTACAGGATCGTTTTCTTCTGGTTAGTGGAGGGGGGCATTAGGGAGATATACGTGTAGTATCTCGGTATAACAACAGCCCAGATATAAATTAAGCCCTAACCTTCCCAGCAGCCCTCGCTTCACTCCTTCTCCTCTCCCTGCCACTGTGGAAAAATGGAGGTCGTTGTCAAGCAGGTTTGGTGGAGATGATAGGTATCAGATCCTGTCATCACTGGGCTGATGCAGAGGACTCCACTTTTCCAGTTAATGAACTCACTCTTAAGTATTTATCGTCAAGCCTGTCCATTTTAAAGAAAAAGTAATTGTCGGAGTTGTGCTTAAATGCGACAAGACGATTCAATGCGCCAATGAGGTTAGGAATAGAATGGTAGTATAGTTAAATACATGGGCAAAGAACTGGTAGAGGAGGCAGCACTTGCGAAATGCGTATCATTGGGATTCCCGAGTCCCTCTCTCAAACAAATCTCTATTATCTTAACATAGCAGTGATATATACTCACCCAAGATCCAAGTTCATCCGTCTTGCCTGTCATACGCCTCACATTATAATCAGCGCACTGCCAGGCTCATTGTGTTCAGTAACCTCTGTCTGTTTGCTGTTGGTCTTAGCTGTACTGGGATTAGTCACCAACCCCGCCTCAGTCGTGTACTTGTGGACCTACTGCTCTGGTTCCCATTGCTCACCTCCCCGCCCCCAACGACCACACTAGTTTAGACCCTCCTGTTTGACAACAGCAAACCTGCCTGCCAGGAGATTGCTGCCAGTTCAGGTCCATCCGGTTCTTCTTGCGAACATCCTACCAACCTGCAAATCCCAATGATCCACATATCGGAGATTGCTGCCAATTAAGGTCCATCCTGTCCTTCTTGTGTATATCCTATCGACTCAGGATCTGATGGCATTGGGCTGAAGTGTGTTTATGTCAACGCAATGATTATTATGGGTAAGGCAGATGAGCTTACAGCCTGATTCAATACGTGGGACCATGATGTTGCAGCTATTACAGGCATTTAGTTTGGAGAGGGACAGGACTGGGCGTTCAACATTCCAGGGTATTGTTGTGTTAGATGAGATATAAAGGAAGGTAAAAGAGGTGGAGGAGCTGTATTACTAATCAGGGATCATGTTGCATTTGCACTCAGAGAGGTCGTACTGGAGGGCTCATCCACTGAGGCAATATGAGTACAGCACAAAAATAAGATTGATGCAATGACTGTGTTCGGATTATACTATAGTCCTTTCAACAGCCACCGACACTTTCAGAACAAATGTGTGGGCCAGTTATGGAAAGGTGTAATAAAAACAGAGTTGTCATCGTGAGTGACTTCAACATCCCCAATATTGACTGGGACTCTCTGAGAGCAATGGCTTAGATGGGGCAGAATTTGTTTGGTGCATCCAGGCGGGTTACTTGAAACAGTATGTGGATAGTCCACTACAGGAAGGGCCATACTGGACCTCGTATTGGCTCATGAGCCTGGACAGGTGACTGACATTTCAGGGGGACAGCATTGTGGAATCATTTTGGAAAGTCCTTCAGTTTTAAGATAGCTAAGAACATGGATAAGTCAGGACCTTTTGAGAAGCTATGGAATTGGAGTAAGTCAAGTTATGTCAGTATCAGGCAGGAGCTAAGGGGTGTTAATTGGGAGGAATAGCTATCAGGCAAATCCACATTTTGTATGTGGCAACTGGTTATTAAATCCTGATTGCAATATCATCTGGCGAACGTCCTCTCGACTGTTCGAATTTCAATCTATTTTATTTGAACAGATATTTCGAAGTCGCTGTATACCAGAGAACAGAAAGAGATAATGGATGCTTGTGACCTGTGTCCTTCACTGAATCAGCTTGTCTCTACAGCACCTAATATTTTTATTGTGGGTCAGAGAACCTCAGAATTAATAGAGCACAGACAGAAGCCATTCAGTCCTTCGTACACCCACGAGCGCTCAGAGAGAGTTATTGGAGATAGACAGAGAGAGAGAGAGAGAGAGGCAGAGAATGAAATAGAGAGAAAGAATGTGAAGGGAGATGAACAGAGAGGAGAGAAAACGGAGTGACAGAGTGAGTGAGAAATGAAGGGGTGTGAAATGGGGATGAAATTAGGTAGATCAGGAGACAGCATGAGGAGAAATAGACAGAAGATGAAAGTTTTATTTAAACATTTCCCCTGAACCAAAAGCTCTTTGTTTGGGAGCCATCGCCTGTGAGCATCATGGTGATACTGGTTGTGATCCCAGATCATTTATCTCCTATAATATCACAGAGTTGAGTGGCTGACAGCTAAACAGGATCCAATAGACCAATTGACTGGCTCCAGAGAGAAGGTGGATTAATTTAAATAGACTGTGCCAATGGTAGCAGGAACTGATAACCCCCCTGAGACACAGTGCGAGTGACTGAGCCAGAGAATCTCAGTGAGGAGAATCATTGTCAGAGGGGAAATCAGCATCTCAGCTATGGGTCAAGTAATGACTGAAAAAGTTTGCACACCACTTCCATGGTTTAGTAATCCACATTTCACTTCATACAGCTCGATATCATGAGTGTATTTTAACAATCTTATCTCTTTGTACAGTTCATATTTTGGTTTGTCGAGAAAATCATTTTGTCCCTGTATTTTGTGTTGAATAAACGCATATCATTTCTGGGGAAGAAAGGACCTGTTCTGATGGGACAACCTTTATCAGATCCATGTTGGAACCAGAGTCCGAATGAATCGCTTAACTAGGGCGATAGACAGGGATGTAAATGGAATAGGAGTGGGGGAACAGGAATCAGTTATAGGGGCAATTAGAAACCTGAATTAAAAGAGGAGGTAAGAGTGCAGAATTCAGGATAGATTATTAAAATCTCCATCAAAGACATAAATAGGATAGAGTATCTAGAAATGATTAACAAGCAAACTTCAAGCACACTGGAATACGAATGACAATGAGAGGAGGGATGGTTAATACAGGACTGACAGCGTTATATCTGAATATGCATGCAGTATGAGGAATAGGGTAAATGAATTCGTGACCCAGATCGAAATTGGCTGTTATGACGTGATGGGCATCACGGAGATATAGCTGCAAAGGGATCAGGATTGGGAGTTAAATATTCCAGGATATGCACCCTATCCAAAAGATAAGCTGGTGGGCTGACGGGTTGGGGTTGCCTTATCAGTAAGAAATGAAATTAAATCAACAGCAAGAAATAACAAAGGGTCAGATGGTGTAGCATCTGCATATGTAAAATTGAGGAAGCACAATGTTAAAGCAACGACAGTTGGAGTCTTATACAGGCCTCCAAACAGTAGTGAGGAGCTGGGCCATCAGATATATCAGGAGATAGAAAAGACGTGTAGGAAAGGCAAGGTTACAGTGATCATGGGCGATTTCAATATTCAGGGGGGAATGGGAAAATCAGATTGGTAGTGGATTGTAAGAAAAGAAATTCATGAAATATCTACAAGATTTTCTTTGAGTAGCTTGTGGTGCAATCCACGAGGGAACAGGCAATACTGGATTTAGCGTTGTGTGAAGAGGCAGACTAGATCAAGGATCTTAAATTGAAGCAAGCCGTCAGAAGCAGCGATCATAGCATGGTTGAATTTATACTACAATTTGAGAGGCAGAAGATAGAATCAGAGACAACAGTACTTCAGCTGAATAAAGGCAACTGCAGAGGCACAAGGGAGAAGTTGGGTAGAATTGACTGGGAGAGTAGCCTTGCAGAAAAGACAGTAGAACAGCAATGGCAGGAGGCTCTAAGAGTAATTTAGGAGACACAGCAGAGATACATTGCAAGGACAAAGAGGCATGGTACAGGGAGGATGAGGCAACCATGGCTGACCAGGGACGTTAGGGATAGCATCAAAGCAAAGGAGAGAAGTATATAATGTGGTGATGGGCAGTGTGAAACCAAAGTATTGGGAAGCTTACAAAGACCAACAGAGGGCAACAAAAATGTGTCAGGATGGAGAAAATTAAAAAGGAGGTAAGCTAGCCACTTAGATATATAAAGTACAAAAGAGAGGCAAAAGTAGATATTGGAAATGATGCCAGAGAGGTCGTGGTGGGGAACAAAGGAATGGCTGAGGAACTTTGCGTCAGTCTTCACAGTGGAAGACGGGATTACTTTCCCAAAAAAATCAACAGAGTGAGGGGAAGAACGGAGTATGGTGGTCATCACCAAAGAGAATGGGTTAGAAAACTGAATAGCCAGAATGCAGATAAATAATCTGGACCAGATGGACTACACCCAGGCCTTGTAAGGTAGATAGCTGAAGGTGTAGTGCAAGCGTTAGTTGTGATCTTTCAGGAATGACTAGAATCAGGAAAGGGCAAAGTGGACTGGAAAATCTCTAACTTGACACCCCGTTTAACAAGGGAGTAAGGCAGAAGACAGAAAGTTACAGACTGATTAACCTAACCTCAGTTGTGGGTAAGATTCTAAAATCCATCATGAAGGATGCGATTTCTGAATACTTGGATGTCGATGGTAAAATAGGGCAGAGTTAGCCTGGTTTCATCAAGGGGCGGTCATGCCTGACAAACATACTAGAATGTTTTGAGGAAATACTGAGCAGATTAGGAGAGCCAATGGATATTATCTACCTTCACCTCAAGACGTCCTTTGACAAATTGCTACACTGGAGGCTATAGAGAAAGGGGACCTATGGTGTCAGAGGCAACGTGCGAGCATCGATTGAAGCTAGCAGAGAGTAAGGGTAAAATGTGCCATCTCACGTTGGCAGTCAGTGACAAGCATTGCCACAAGGCTCAGTGTTGGGAGCACTAAATTTCACCTTATACAGCTAACTATCTAGATGAAGGAACAGAGGGTACTTTGGCTAATTTTTAGTATTAGAATCAGAAGAGTGTGGAAACAGGCCTTTGGCAAAATAAGTCCTACACCAACCCTCCGAAGAATAATCCAAGCAGACCCATTTTCTGCTGACTAATAACGTAAGATCTGGGCAATTTAGCATACCCATTTCACCTAATCTGCACATGTATGGACTGCAGCAGGAAACCAGAACACCCGCAGGGAACCCACGCAGATATGGGGAGAATACACAAACTCCAAACTAGCAAAAACCCGAAGTGGGAATCGAACCTGTGTCCCTGGCACTGTACTAACCAGTCAGCCACAGTGACACCGACAACCTGATGTTCAGACAGTACAAAGATATGAAGAGGGTCAGATCGCATTGGAGAGGTGGTGAGCTTGCAGAACGTTGCTCCACCGATTCTCCTCAGCTTCCCAAACTTCTGTACTTGAACCCCACCCTTCCTACCACAACAAGGATAGACCGCCATGGTCCTTAACTTCCACCCCACCAACCTCCAGATAAAATCATCATCCTCCAATATTTCTGCCACCTCCAGTCAGACCCTACCACCAGAGATATATTTCCCTCCCAACCCCTATCAGCATTCTGCAGAGACCATTCCCTCCAAAACTCCCTCATTAGGTCCACGCCCCATCCCCCCAAACAAGCCATCATCCATTCCCAGCACCTTCCCTTGCCATGCCAAGTTGTGTAAAGCATGCGCCGACACCTTCCCCCTCACCTCCATCAAATGCCCCAAAGGATCCTTCCACACCCCGTAAACATTGTACTTTGTCCATTGTTCCCTGTTTCCTGTACATTGAGGAGACAGGATGTCAACTTTTGGAACGTTTCAGGGAGCATCACTGGGACACACACACACACACACACACACACACACACACACACACACACACGCACACACACACACATACAAAGACCCTACCACCCTGTGGCCGAAAACTTCAACTCTCCCTCCCAATCCGCCAAAGACACGTCAGTCTTGGGGTTGCTCCACTGCCAAAGCCAAGTCACCGAACACCTTGAGGAACAACATCTCATCTTCCACCCTGGGACCGTGCAACCACACGGTATCAATGCCAATTTCACCAGTTTCCTCATCTCACGTTCTCCACCTTATCTCACATCGAACACTCCAACTTCGCACTGTCCTTTTGAACTGTCCAATCTCTTCATCTTCCCTGTCCTTCACGGTCACCATCCACCTTCGTCGAACTACCGCCTTCCACGCTACCATCCCGCCAGCCTCACCCTCTCCTATTTATCTTTCAGCACACTTTCGCGCACCCTCCTCAATCCTGACAAAGAGCTTATGCCTGAAATGTCGCACCTCCTGCTCCTCGGATGTTGACTGACAGGCTGTGCTTTTCTAGCACCACACTTTTGGTGATCTCTTGCATCTGCAGTCCTCACCTTCGCCTGCAGAAGGATGTGGGCAGTTTGGGAGATTGTGTAAAGAACTGGTCGATAGAGTACAGTGTGCAAAAGTGTGTGGTCGTGCTCTTTGCCAGAAAGACAAGAGGCATGGACTATTTTCAATATTAAGAGTAAAATCAGAAGTCTGAAGTGCAGAGACTTGGGACCTCTAGTCCAGGAGCCTCTCAAGGTAGACTTGCAGGTTGTCAGTAGTAAGGAAAGCAAATACAATGATGCTATTCATTTCAAAAGTGTTTGAATATAAAAGCAGGGATATACTTCTGAGGCTGTATAAGGCTCTGGTCAGACTACATTTGGAGCATTGCGTGCAGTTTTGGGCCCCGTATCTCAGGACGGATGCACTGACACTGGAGGATGTTCAGAGCAGATTCATAGGAATGGTTTTCGAATGAAAAGCGTAACATATGTGTAACATTTGAGGACTCTGGGTCAGTATCTGATGGAGTTTAGAATTATCTGGGGCATCTAATTGAAACTTACCAAATACTGAATGACGTGGACAGAGACGATGTTGGAAAGATGTTTCGATTGATAGGAGAGACTCGGACTCGAGATCCCAGCATAAAGGGAAAACTTTTTATAACAGAGCTAAGGAGAAACTTCTTCAGCCAGAGAGTCGGGGATCTATGGAATTCATGGCCACAGAAGCTGTAGAGATCAGGTCATTATGTATATTTAAGACTGCGCTCAATAAGTTCTTGATTGTCAAGGAGACCAAGGGTTATGGCGAGAAAGCGGGAGAGTGATGTTGAGAAGCTCAACAGATATTATCAAATGGCGGAGCAGACTCAATGGGCAGAAAGGCCACATTTTTGCTGCTATGTCTTCTGGTCTTATGGTTAATGTTGGCTCTCCTCATCCCTTACTATAGCTGCATCATGATTCTGACCTAATGATTTATAAAGAGGCACGTTCCAATACTGATGACGGGCAATATCATTATCTCTCCCTTCAGTCGTAGCAGCCATTTCCGCCAATTCTCTCTGATTTCTGTCTCGTCCCCAATGTCATAGTCACACAGTAATTGAAGTCTAACAAATGATACTTCATCAGAGTTCATTGACATCAATAACATCAACAGCATGACCCTTACTTGACCCTTCTCATCCTCAAATAACAATCTGAATTGTATGTGTCACGTACAATTCTCTGTTAACATATCCATGCAGTTTGCCTGTTATAATCCATGTTATCTTAAGCACATTTTCCCATCAGATTTTGGACTATAAAAGTTAATTCATCAATATAATCACTGATCAATAATTTCAGGCTATAATTTCCATTTATAAATGGAGAAACTGGTTTATGTTCCAACAATTCTCTGTCATTACTCTCCTATCCAAGGCAGATTGAAAGATTACACACAAACAATCTGGTATCTCCAGCATCCCTTCCCTCAGTCACTCCAACAGATCCCATGCGGACTGTGAAAACTTTAAATGTTATTTTGAATTTTAATAAAATTAAAATTGAACTGAGAGGGGTTAACTGGAACTAATTGTTCACCGACTGTGATTATTGGCAATCTCTGTGGATTCTAATTATCCCAGTGGAGGGTTTCCATCTTTAAACGATAAATGGGCTCTGTCAATGTATTATCCCATAGTGTGAGAGGGAGTATCACCGACAGCGCTAATAGGGATCAGCAGCTCCAAAGGGAAGGGAGTAGAGATCAGAATCTGAGAACATTACACTCGAATGTTCCAACAATGAACAAGATTTATCCTGGCGTCTTTACTTTCTTTCTCAGCCTTGGATATCATTAGCATGGGGGAATCCAGGAAATCCTTTGTATTATTCAAGGTGGTTACTATCCCATCCTCACTATAGTTGGTGTTCCTAGTAAGTCATTCTCTTTGACTGTTAAGCTGGGTTGAACTGAATTTCTGCTCATGATATGTAAATATTAGGAAATGGCAATCAATGTCTTTGGTTCCAATCAAAAATTCCTTTCCTTATAAAATATAAAATGGAAATTGCTATTTACAAATTACTCACTGATATGCGAGAAGGAACCGGACTGCTCTCAAACTCCATAATCCTTTCTATCCAGCACAAATTTACATTTCCATATCCTCCCTACCCACCAATCCTGTCCAATACCATCATACCATTATGATATCCCAGTCGCCTCCTCAGCCTCAGTACAATTCCTGAATGAACCATCGTTTGTGTTTTTGTTAAATCCGACGCAGCTGTTGCTTCAAGTCTCTTCAAACCACGTGTCCAGTACAAAATAATTGCACTTGAGATGTTTAACTTATTCTCTGCACAGAATCTATCAGATGTAAGACAGTGTATAGTGCTCAAGTCAATGACGCTTAACGTACTGCCATCAAATGATAATCCATTGATATCACATGAAAGAAATTGATAGAATTAAAATGAAGCCATTATCATTTGTGAGAAAAAGCCCATCTGCTTGCCTCATGTCCTTATGAGAAGACAATGGGTCATCCTTGCCTGGACAGGTCTCCGTGTTACTGCAATCCCACAGCAATGTAGTTTACTCTTTACTGTCCTGTGGAACAGCTGAACCAGCCACTCAGTTTCAGATCGGTATAACATGCTGGCCTGACCAGGTCTACACACATCCCGTGAGGGAAGAACAATGGAAAGATAGCTCCTTCCTCTGCGTGTTTACCATATTCCGACAGCTCATTCCCATTGGGGTAGGTGACCATTCCTTGTTTTAGGTGTATTCTATATCTTTGAAGTTCTTCACAAGAGTGATGTTCATCTCCATCTCTGGTGTTGGCTTTATTGATGTTGATGTACAGACGTAAGGAACTTGTAAATTTTACGTCAGTCTCAAGGCATAGGAAAGGAAAGGCTTTTTCACAACACAGGAAAGAAACAGAGACGGCAAAGTGATGAAATTCAATTATTGTGATAATCTCTGAGAGTGTTGTTGAGGCAGTATTTAGGGTGTTGTGGGCAGATTTTCTCTCCTTCATAAGAAATGATCTCCTCGTCACAGAGAGCGTGTGAAAGAGTGTCAACAGACTAATCACTGGGATCATGGTACAATGAGGAGTGAGTGAAGATTAATCTGTAGCGCTGTGACAGCATAAGAGGTGATTGCATTGAAACTTGAGGGGAATGGACAATCACTCATTATGTTCTAAACAGACACTAAGAAAGTAATAAATTCCATTGTTTGGTTTTTTTATGCGGGTTATAATTCTCGATAGTTTAAGTGCCTCTGAGAACGTTTCTCCTACTTCAGCCCCGCTCTCCATGTCGATTGACAGAGACATGTTCAGGCTTTGCATACAGTCTCCGACATTAATATAGTGCATTCGGTATGTGTGATTCTGCACAGAACGTCATGTTACCCACAATCCCGACAGCAGCCAAAATACCTTCACACTAAAAGAGTTAACTATTCCCAACAGCTTCTGTCCTGGATGGAGAACATGGGTCTGTCTTCTCGGAGGGGGAAGATGTGTCCTTGAGACTTTGCACAAAATATTTGGCTTCTCTCCGCACTGCCAAGAAACTATGTTAAAATGGCACACGTTCCACATGCAATGGGGCTACGAGGAACATCATGGAGCCGTCTCTGAGTGCAGTCTCTGCTCCTTTTGTTTGTCACGTTGGAGCATCAATGACATCCTCCTTTTTCTGCATAAGCCCTTGAGGGGATGAATGTTCTCGTCCAGGTCGCATGGAAGACGCTCAAGGGTCTGATTGGACTTTTCACGTTCCTGTTTAGCAGTTAGATGCACTGACGAGGCTGCTTCTTTTCTTGTGGAACAGGCAGAAGGATTGAATGGTTTGTCCCTCTTCTTGTTCATTCGTTTCGATGGCCTGAATTACTTCCTCATATCCGGGTGCAACCACATTGAGATGCTGAATGAGCTCCTATTTTAACTGTGGAAATGTGCAGTATCTGGCCGTGCTGTATCATGAATGTTACCGACACTTTAACAGCACAAGCCTGAATGTTGCCCGGGTCTTGCTGCATATGGACGCAGACTGGTTCAGGAGCTGACAGTGTACAAAATGTTCTGAATATTGTCTGATCTTCAGTGACCATCACAACTTCTGATCTTATGGTGGTGGAAAGGATTGATGCAGCAGCTGGAGCTGTTTGTGCTAAAGAAGCTCCCCTTAGGATGTCTTGAAGTGATGTCCTGGAACTGAAAGGATTGATGTCCACAAATCACACATATCTTCCGTTGTGCTATGGATGACCCCAACCAGAAGAGATATTGTGGCTGATGCCCACTAAGTTTAATGTAGTCAGCGTTCCTTGATACCATACTGAGTCAACTCCTGCCTTGATATCAGGGTCTGCCACTCTTAGCTGGGCTCCTGTGTTCACCTCTTTTTAACTCATCAATAGGTTATTATGTCTGTGTGGGGAGTGTTTTCTTCTCACAGAGGGCAATGCATGTCAGAAACTATATGGATGAGCGAGTTCGGGGATCTAGATCACTGAAAGTAGTTACAGTGGAGGTAGATTGTTTTTTGCCCACTATCGTTTTGTTGAAGGGTGTGAAGAATTGGGAATTGAATGGAATTGCGACTAACAGTGGATCAGCCATCATGGTATACAATGGCACAGCAGGATTGACTGGCCGAATTATCTCATTCTGTTCCTTATGTTCTAATATATTGTATCTGGAAAGTTAATGTCTGTAATTTTCCTGAATGTTGCAGTCAGATAGCGCAAATTATTTTGTGTAACATCTCTGAGTGATGTCTGTGGGCTGAATTCAATCTGGGCTGTAATCTGGGTCCACTACATGACCAACAAATGAACCGCAGGTTGCAGAGCAGAAACACTCTGTAAAGAGACCAGAGGTGTCTTTCAAACCCAGCTTGTATTACCCAATAGCATTTTCCATCCCACACCATACTGTGTGTGTCAGTCTGCAGGAACTGAATGATATCTTATATTACTGTGAACCAGGTATTTGGTGCAAGTGGCCTCCATCTGCTCCTGTGTGGGGCTGAATAGAACATTGGAACATTTGAGTGAGGAGCAGGAGTTGGTCATTAACCACTTTGCCACTGCTGTACCAGGTACTAAGTTCGTAGCTGATCTGGTTGTGGTCTTAAAAGCACTTTTCTGGATGCATCATTTCCATTCATTCATTTCTCTGTTCAATACAAACACCTAGACATCACATATTTCTGGGAAAGGGAATTCCCACTTTTACAGCTCTTTCAGAATTTCTCATTCGTGTTCCAACCAATGTTACAGGGTCACTGATTCCTTTTGCAGTCACACTCCTCCACTGGTTACAAGAAATTTCAAAGTTTATTGATAAGGCCAATGATATAAGTGTCAACCTGGCTCACCTTCTAGAGAAATGTGACAAACACACAAACGTGCCGCTGCATGCACACATGAACACACACATTTTAAGACAAAACAAAAAAAGAAAGCTTTCCAGAGTTCTTTAATAGCTGAACTCTTAACAAATGGAAAGATGACAGAATGTCCCAAATGTTATTCGGTTCTCTGAAGTTCTTCCGCTCACACAAGCTGCTTGTAATGGGCTATCTCCCCGGAACAGTTGGATTTGGTTCAATTCACTTTACGTCAGATAGTGGAAAGATGCCAAAGAAAATCTTTCATCAGGAAACCTAAACGATTGGTAAAGATGACGCAGGATTTTTTTTTCTCTTGTCAGGTGGAAGAAAATGGGAGAGGGGGGCACGAGGCTGCTGCTTCTGTGGCAGGTAACATTTTTATCTCTCCCTGTGTTAAACTATGCAATAATGCCAACTGAACACCAAAAAGGCCCACGTGTGATTTCCTTGAAAATTCTCTGCAATGGATGATAAGATCCTATATCCAAATGCATCATTACTGCTGTTGTACACAGTGCCTTTTCTGAGCAAAAAAAAATCCCAGCTGCATAATTTCATGGCATGTTTACATGTGTCTGCATAATTTTAAGGAATTGGTTGATGTCTTCATTATATCTGCGTTAAAATCAATGTTACGACAGAGAGTGAAGCCCTTCTGCTAATTTAAACCAGACACACAGAAAAAAATCACCTCGCTTCATAGTCTGTAAAAGTGCGACTGACAAAGAACGACCAAATCACACTATCTGTCGAAAACAATAATAGTTTATTCTTTAACTCCAAGAAAAAAAAGAGAAAATTAAACAACAACTTTCCACACTGTACTCATCCTGGTCTGATCAGTTTATCTACATCCCACTCTACAGCAATGTGCTGATCCAATAAAACCACCCGATTAAGATTTACAAAAAAAAAATTGAACTTCAAAACCCCTAGTGAGTTATGTCGATTTTCCTGTAAATCTTCATCTGTAGGTTTTCCCGGTTTTTTTCTTCAGTCTTCACCTGCACAGATTTCATAGAAACAGGTACCTTTCAAAGAGCGATTCTGCAGGCAGTTTGCATTTATTAGTGCTTTTTGCTGCCCTGGCTAACTGTTCAAAATGCCCGATTTTATACCACAAAACACCAGAATGTCTCATTGGTTTTATACCATTAAAATTCAAATTCGTTTGGATTTTGGTTTCTTGGTGCGGAAGTTAAAATGATCGGCCTAAATCGAATTTGTTGTATATCATAGCACTCAGCTCAACTGTTTCTTTCAGTCAAATGTTACTTTTTTTAAAAAATTCAGCACGCTCTGTGTTTGTTAAGTCCTTGCCAACTTTTACTCTCTTTAAAAGGTGCAGTACACGCCTAAGCATTTTTATCAATCAACACATTTTATTCTTAACACATATTCTGTAGTTTCAAACACCCTAACAAGATAAAATATGAATCCAGCTAATTTTTTCACAAAATCGTGGATGGTTCAAAAAGATTTCGCATCCACTACCTAAACTGGTAATGCTTCTTATCAAAAGGCCTCCCAGGAACGTGTGTACAGGGAGAAGGAGAGGCATGTTTCGGGCACATTCCTGATGAAGGGCTTATGCCCAAAACATTGACTTTCCTGCTCCTCGGATGCTGCCTGACCTGCTGTGCTTTCCCATGGCAACATTTATCGACTCTGACCTCCAGCATCTGCAGTCTCGCTGTGCAGATGCAGTAAAACATTGCTACGTTTAAACCCGATACCCTTTCCCAGAAACAACATCATTTCATACCACTTGCTACATCTGCAGACTAACTTAATGGATCAGAGCAGAAGTTGGCCATTCGGCTACACCATTCAGAATGCTCAGGGCTGATCTGAATGTTTGGACCATCTTCTGGTCTGTTCCCAATAAACATTGACCCTCCTGTCCAGGAAAGATCATTCGACGTCAGCCTTGGATAGCTTTAAAAACCGTGTCGTTACTGTTTCCTGAGGAAAAGGGCACCACAGATAGCATAACACGAAAGGGAAAGGAAGGTCCTTATTTCATTGCAGGACCCATTATTTTAAAACTGTTTTAAACTAACATCAAATTGCCACCTTTTTTGAAATATAAATACAGAATAATTAGGAATAGACATAGACTATACAGCCCTCTAAACCTGTCCAACATTACCACTGACTCTTTCCAATCAAATATGTATTAAACTCATTCTCCGCTCCTGTCCCAGGAAGAGAATACCAGATAGCAGAACACCACACGAGTATTTAAAAAAAGGAGCAGAATTAGGCAATTCGGCCCATCGAAGCTGAATGTCATTTAATATTGGCTTAGAGGTTTCTGAACATCATTCTAATGACTTCTCTCGGTAACCCTTGGTAACCTTATTCATCAAAAACCTATCTATCTCTGGCTTATAGACACAAATTTCTGTGTATCTGCATGCGTGCGTGTGTGTTTGTTCATGTGTCTGTGTGTCTGTGTATTTGTGTGTACACATTTGTTCTTCCGCGTATTTGCCTCTGCGTTTTATCTGTTTAAGTCTGTTTGTGTGTGACGTGTATGTCTCTGTATGCCTCTACATGTGTGCGGGTCCATTTCGTTGCATGTGCTGTGAGTGTTAGTAAATTGTGTTGTTTACATATGTCTCTCAGTATTTCTGTGTCTGCATCTTTCTGCAATGAGATATTTGTTGTTTTGGGGGGGAAAGAAGTAGCAGAAAAGACAGAGCGGTTAAAGTGAGAATTGCCCTCCATAAAACATTGCTTCTTACTCAGTTGGTAGGAGGTGGATATTAAAGAGTCTCCATACGATTCACTCGGTGCTCCCCAGCTCGTGCAAGGGTCCTACCAACATGGCGGGGAGAGGGGAGGGGTGAAAGCGAACGGATATTGGACACTCCACCACCCGGCTTGGCCCTTTCTGTCTTGTTCCAGGCTGTTTATCCTGGAATGGGAGAAAGGGAAGTGGGGAATGAGCTGTTCGTACTGTTGTAGGTGGTGGTGGTGGTTGGGGGGGGTGGGGCTGGGGGGGGGGAGGGTTGCTGAATGGTGAGGTGTCTGGAGGGAGTCAGTCCACAGTGCAGAATCCATAAGGTGTTATTGGTGTGGGTGTATTGCATGGACGACAGACAAAATGATGGAAGGAAGGTGCTGAATTCAACAGTGAGATTGGAAGTGCATGAACTTTATTTGAAGATAGAGTGTAAGCCTTGTTCATGGGTAGGTGCGATAACAGATATATAGTGAGTGTGAGGGAACAGAGAAAATATGGTTATACTTATCCGGGTAGAACGAGGATACAGAATGTCCTGGACATTTCTTCAGATAATCTCAGCGTCGAGGTGAGCCTCAATGAACGTCTTCTCTAAGTCAGTCACTAATAATGCCACCAACCCTGTCCCTCAGATCCCACAGAATCGGTTTGGGAGGATCTTAGCAATGAGAAACAAGCATTGGTGTGTTCTGCCGTGCAAATTTTGTATATCTTATGCTGTGGAAAATTGGTATTGTTGGTGCTGCAGTAATATTGAATTATCTCACGTTACGTCTAAACTGCATAAACTAAGTGACTGCTAATGCTGTGAAAAATAAATTACAAAAGTGTGTATCAGGCAGCTGGAAGAGTGTGTTGTAATCCAAACTAGCCACAAGGTTAGTTTGGATTTGGTGATGTGTGCTCAGAAGGACTAATTAATAATCTTGTTCTCAGGAAATGTGACATTAATATGTTGCATTTTACACGGCATCTGCATATAATATCGAATGTTGAAGATGATTGTCAAACATCAGGGAAGCCTGTAGGGTGGAGGGTCAAGTTCGCTCCAGTGAATTGGGAAATACAATATGGCATTCAGTGGGAGACAAGCAATGGTTGTGAGAGTCATAGAGTCCTAAAGCACAAAGGCAGACCCTTTGGTCCAAACTGGCCCATTCCAACCAAAATGTGCATTCAGACTAACCCCATCTCCCTGCCATTGCCCCGTAACCTTCTAATCCTTTCCTATACATTAAACTCTATGGAATAGCTCCACAGTAAGCTGGAATTCAGACCAAAACATTTGGTTGAGACTTTGACACACGATGAAGCACAGTAAAAACCAGGCACTTTGTTCACTAGTGAACTTCCTGTTGTTTCAGTAGGTTGGATTTCACATAAAATCTCCTCCCACACCAGTGCAGGTGAACAGCCT
Source organism: Chiloscyllium punctatum (assembly GCF_047496795.1). Lineage (NCBI taxonomy): Eukaryota > Metazoa > Chordata > Chondrichthyes > Orectolobiformes > Hemiscylliidae > Chiloscyllium > Chiloscyllium punctatum. The sequence goes on from NC_092768.1 coordinate 58,781,405, forward strand.
CTTCCACAGTGAGATGGCGCGTGCACAGAGAGTCCAATTAACCACTTTAATCCAGGCCCAGTTTGGGAGCAAATGAAGTTTCTCATCAGTGTCAACATATTGATGGGTCAACAGATTCTCAGAGATTTTAAGCCGCTTCCGACGTTCAGGGCATTTAAAAGACATTTCCGCTATGCGGACTTGCTGTTGTTATAACAACGTAGTGGATCAAGTGAATTCTGTCCCACACTCGAAACAGACGAATGGTCTTTCCCTCGTCTGACTGTATTTATGTTCTGACTAGGCATATTATCTGGTGAAGCCCTGCCCACACTTACAACACGTGTACAGTTTCTCCACACTGTGAATGATGCTTTTCCCTTTCATGTTCAAAAGCGAATCATATTCAGGCAACAACCAACTCGACAACACCATCCGATACTGAAGTGATATTTGGTTTTTAGCCTTCGCACTGTAAACTTTCTTCTAATGCCCGGTAAATTCATTGATAAAGGAAACACAGAAGCAATTGAAAGTCCAGAAAGGAAAGATAATAAGATGCATGAGCAGAAGTCGTCAATTAAACCTGTGCAGTCTGCTCTCACCATTCAGTGTGATTGCAACTGATCTGATAATCCTCTGATTCAAGTTCCTGCAATAGCACCTAACCTTTGAATACCTTGCTGATTAAAATCTATTTCTCACAGTCTTAGAACATAGAACATAGAACATAGAACAATACAGCACAGAACAGGCCCTTCGGCCCACAATGTTGTGCTGAACATTTGTCCTAGCTTAAGCACCTATCCATGTATCTATCCAATTGCCGCTTAAAGGTCACCAATGAATCTGACTCTGCCACTACCACAGACAGCGCATTCCATGCCCCCACCACGCTCTGGGTAAACAACCTAACCCTGACATCCCCCCTACACCTTTCACCCTTAACCTTAAATTTATGTCCCCTTGTAACACTCTGTTGTACCCGGAGGAAAAGTCTCTGACTGTCTATTCAATCTATTCCCCTGATCATCTTATAAACCTCTATCAAGTCACCCATCATCCATCGCCTTTCCAATGAGAAAAGGTCTAGCACTCTCAACCTATCCTCGTACGACCTATTCTCCATTCCAGGCAACATCCTGGTAAATCTCCTCTGCACCCTCTCCAAAGCTTCCACATCTTTCCTAAAGTAAGGCGACCAGAACTGCACACAGTACTCCAAATGTGGCCTTATCAAGGTCCTGTACAGCTGCAACATCACCTCACGACTCTTGAAGTCAATCCCTCTGCAAATCAACGCTAATAAACCACAGGCCTTCTTACAAGCTCTATTCACCTGAGTGGCAACTTTCAAAGAGCTATGAACATAGACACCAAGTTCCCTCTTGTCCTGCACCTTACTCAGAACCCTATCGTTAACCCTGTATTCCACATTCTTATTTGTCTTTCCAAAATGAACATCTCACACTTTACAGGGTTGAACTCCATCTGCCACTCCTCAGCCCAGCTCTGCATCATATCTAAGTCCCTTTGCAGACGACGACTGCACTCCTCACTATCCACAACTCCACAAATCTTCGTATCGTCTGCAAATTTACTGACCCACCCTTCGACTCCTTCTTGCAAGTCATTAATAAAAATTACAAGCAGCAGAGGACCCAGAACTGATCTCTGCGGAACACCACTTGTAACTGGGCTCCAGGCGGAACATTTACCATCTGCCACCACTCTTTGACTTCGAGCGGTTAGCTTTTTCTCTATCCAACTGGCCAAATTTCCCACTATCCCATGCCTCCTGACTTTACACGTAAGCCTACAATGGGGAACCTTATCAAATGCCTTGCAAAAATCCATGTACACTACATCCACCTCTCTACACTCATCCACATGCTTGGTCACCTCCTCAAAGAATTCAAAAAGACTCGTAAAGCTTGACCTACCCCTCACAAATCGGTGCTGCCTGTCCCTAATCGAGCAGTGTCTTCCCAGATACTCATAAATCCTATCCCTCAGTACCCTTTCCATTACTTTGCCTACCACCGAAGTAAGACTAACTGGCCTGTAATTACCGGGGTTATCCCTATTCCCTTTTTTGAACAGGGCCACAACTTTCGCCACTCTCCAGTCCCCTGGTACCACCCTCATTGACAGTGAAGACGAAAAGATCATTGCTTAGGGCTCTGCAATTTCCACTCTTGCTTCCCACATAATCCTAGAATGTATCCCATCAGGCCCGCGGGCTTGTCTGTCCTCAAGTTTTTCAAAATGCCCAACACATCTTCCTTCCTAATAAGTATCTCCTCTAGCTTACCAGCCCGTTTCACACTCTCCTCTTCAACAATACGGTCCCTCTCATTTGTAAATACTGAAGAAAAATATTCATTCAAGACCTCTCCTATCTGTTCTGACTCAATACACAGTCTCTCACTACTGTCCTTGATCGGACCTACCCTCGTTCTCGTCATTCTCATGTTTCTCACATACGCATAAAAGGCCTTGGGGTTTTCCTTGATCCTACCCGCCAAAGATTTTTCATGCCCTCTCTTAGCTCTCCTAATCACTTGTTTCAGCTCCCTCCTGGCTATCCTGTATCCCTCCAACGCTCTGTCTGAACCTTGTTTCCTCAGCCTTATGTAAGCCTCCTTCTTCCTCTTTACTAGATATTCAACCTCCCTCGTCAACCAAGGTTCCCTCACAGGACCATCTCTTTCCTGCCTGACAGGTGCATACATATCAAGGACACGTTGTATCTGTTCCTTGAAAAAGTTCCACATTTCAATGACATCCTTCCCTGACATCCTATGCGCCCAACTTATGCTCCTCAGATCCTATCTTGCAGTATCGTATTTACTCTTCCCCAAATTGAAAAACCTACTTTGTTGCATGCACCTATCTCTCTCCATAACCAATGTGAAAGTCACAGAATTGTGGTCACCATCACCAAAATGCTCACCCACTAACAAGCCCATCACTTGTCCCGGTTCGTTACCGAGAACCAAATCCAATATGGCCTCCCCTCTGGTCGGACAACGTACAGACTGAGTTCGAAAAGCTTCCTGGACGCACTGCACAAACACCGCCCCTTCCAATCTACTTGATCTAAAGAGCTTCCAATCAATATTTGGGAAGTTGAAATCGCCCATGACTACTACCCTGTGGCTTCTGTACTTTTCCAAAATCTATTTCTCAATCTGTTTCTCCACATCTCTGCTGCTATTGGGGGGCCTATAGTAAACACCCAACAAGGTGACTCTTCCTTTCCTATTTCTGACTTCAGCCCATACTACCTCCAAAGGCAGATACCCCTCGAACTGCCTTTCTGCAGTCATTATACCATTCTAATTAGCTACTCCACTCCCCCTCCTTTTTTACCACCCTCCCTAATCACAGTGTAATCTTGGATACACTGAGCTGCCAATTTCTAGAGCTGCCTGCAGTAAATACTTTCACATATCCAGTCGGCTCAAAGAGAAAGAAATTCCTCCACACCTTTCTTAAATAGGTTACTTCTTACTCTGAGATTATGTTCTCTGGTCTTCGATTCTCAGACAAGGCGAATCATTCTCTCCTAAATTATCCTATCATGTCCCTCATAATCTAATGTATCTCAGTAAAGTCTTGTTACATTATTCTACACTCCAATGAGTACAGGGGCAATATTCTCAGTTTCGTCTCCCGAGAATATCCTCCCATATCCAGGATGATTTATGTTAAATTTCCCTGAACTGCTATTCCTAAAATAGGGGACTAAATTTATTCACATCAATCCAGCTCTGATCTGACCAATGCCATGTATATTTTCAAAAAAAAATACATTTGTCCCCATTCCGTTTATATAAAGTGAAACAAAACTATTTAACTTACCGATGACCTGCTGAAACTGGATGCTAACTTTTCATATTTCATGTACAAGGAAGCGAAGTGCTCTGTATGCTGATGCTTTGTGCTGTATATTTCCCCACTTAATATTTATATCTGCCAAAATGCATAAACCTCTTTCTTTTTGCATGTTATATGCTGCTACGTTTTTGTCCAATTGTTTATCGTAATTCTGTCCGTCCACAATGTTGCTGTGCCGCCCTCATTACTTGCATCCAAGTCTATTTTGTGTCATCTCCAAACTGAGCAATAGTACATTAACTTATGTTGTACAGGTGATTAGTACATGTTGTCAACAGCTGTGGCACCAATATTGTTGGCTCCGCGAATCTGCAAGTTACAATTTACTATCATGAAAATGCCCTCTTCACCTCGCCTCTCCATTCATTCCCCAATTCTCGACTAATACATACCACCAACAGTGTTGGTTCATGCTTCTATGCTTGTGAAGTGCTATCGTATAAAATATCGTTCTGAGTAATTTTAGAAATTCAGATATATTCTATTTACTGCATTCCCCTTTATGTATTGTGCTTGTGACGATCTGAAAATACTTGTAAACGTGTTAGGTCTGATTTCGTCTGCACAAAGCCATGCGGAATCCATTTTATTCTGTAATGCATTTCTAATGCTCTGCTATTCCAACTTTAATCACAGACTAACGTTTTCCCAGTGGCAGATATGCTGTCAACCTGAGCTGAATTTGTCAGGCTGGACTCTCACAAGACGTGACCATTGTTGATAAAAGGTGTTGAGGAACAAATCAAAACGAAAGCTTATTCTATATCAGACAGACAACAGGGTTCAAGTGAATTTCTTGTAGTGACTTCAAAAAAAATGCAGACCAGGAAGGAAAGAGGGGATATGAAATAATTTAATCTGCCAGGGCTGAAGATAATCCAAAGAGGGTCTACAAGTACATATCTGGCAAGAGAACAACGCGAGAAATATTACCTGAAAGATCAAGGAGGTTGACATTGCTTTTGGGCTCAGCAGATGGAAGAGGCATTAAACGAATTTTTCACGTCATTTTTTATTGTGGAGACAGCGAGACCAAATGTTCACTCTCCATATGTGAAGAGGACGATACCTTTTCCGAAACTATTTGACCAAGCATCAAGAAATTGAGATTCGGTGATGTTTCTAGCGGCTGGATTACGTTCGACTCTGTCTGGCCTCATGCAACAAAGAGTCTAGGACTGGATTTTTAATACAACGAGCAGAGACTGTGTAGGCTTTGACTTGTCGTACTGCAGCATCGGAGGTCGAAGATGACTTTATAGAGATTCATAAAATCAAGAGTACTGTCGATAAGGCGAACAGCAAAGTTCATTTTCCCTTGGATCCGGGAGTCCAGACCTCGTAAGATTTACACCGAATGACAAGACAACCTTTTCACACAGATGATGGCTTGCACATGGAATCAACTGCTAGAGCAACTGGTATGTAAAGGTTCTGTTATATTATTTTATAAGACATTTGGACGTTTAGACGAAGAGAAAGTATTTAGAGGGATTCAAGCAAGGTGGAACAGCTCAGTTTGGGAAGTCTGTTCGCCAAGGATATGTTAGACTTAAGGAGGCTACAGAAATCATGGAAACACATACTGATAAACATTTCATATTACAGGAAAATAATTGCTGGACATCTCAGAAAATGTAAAAGGCGTTTAAAACTCCAGACCCTGGACTCGTGTATTGTTATGAACATGGTGTGAAAAATAGAGTTGAAAAGCTGCAAGGACACAGAACAACCTGTTCTGACCAAGGGAACAATGTGATATTTGTTCGAAACAACCAGCAGAGCTGGATTGCCATCAGCTTAAATTATGAATCAAGATCCGAAATCAAAATCAGGTGTGAACTTCACGTTTGAAAATCCGATGTTTTGGGGTATACATCAGGACATTTTCAACAGCTAGGACTGCGTCAGAGACGTCCAGCTCAAGAGATCCTACAAATGTACCTTCCTGGAAATGTGTTTGCATGGCAGAACATCGAGGAAAACCTGGAAAGAATCTTCCCAGAAAAATTCACAAAATGAGACTTGAAAAAGCTGAGTGGTTTTGAACCATGATTACTTTTTAAATCATTATTGGGAATCTTTTAGAATCGGAATATTATTGCGGAGTGGAAGGTAAAAGATGGGTTTAAGAGGAACTAGCTGTAAATAGTTGTTAGTTTTCATACTCTGTTAGACATAAAGAAAAACGTTGATATTTTACCTTTAAATCGTGACCTTTGCGAAACGTTTTGACTATCGAATTTTCACAGATTACAGCACGGGGTAAATATTTTTCTGTGTTGCTGGTTTCAATTAGCATCGAGGTTTACCCTGTGTTTGAACTGAATCCCAAAGCATTATGGGAGGTAAGCGCGGAAATTGCAAGACTCCTTGCTGAAATAATTGTGTCATCTCTAAATATGGGTGTGATTTAAAATGACTGGATATTGACGCACCTTGTTGAAGAATGGATACAGAGAAAAGACTGGAATCTCCAGGCTTGTGACTTTGAAATTGGTGGTTCGCAAGTTTTTTGGGCTGGTTTTGGAAGATAGCATTTTCAGTGTCCAGGAAATATAGGGGATCATCAGCATGGTCCAGTGAGGTGGAAACTGGGTCTCAGAAATTTCTGAGGTTTTGATCAAGTAGGCAAGAGGATTGATGAGGCAAGAACAAATATCTTTGCTTACTAAGGCTTTACGAAAGCGTTTAACTAGATTCAACATGGAAGACTAATGAGTAAAGTTAGATCAGATGTGGTTCACAGTGAGTTTGCAAATTGGATACAAAATTCAATTAACAACAAGAGAAAGGTTGAGGTTTTGGTGTGTTGTTTATCAGACTGGAGGCTTGTGACCGGCAGTGTTCCACAGGGATCAGTGATGGCTCCTTTGTTTGTGACTGATGTAAATGTTTTAGATGACAATATGGAAGGCAGGGCTCATCAGTTTGTGGTTGACACCAACATGAGCGACATGCATTCCATGAGATGACAGCATAAGTCTTTGTGTGTACACGAAGAACATTTAAAAAGGCTTTTGGACAAATACATGGATAGCAAATAATTAGAATGATATGGTCCAAGTGCAGAGAAATACAGTTAATGTGGACCGGCATTATGATCAGTCTGTACCAGTGTGCACCAAACGACCTGTTTCCGTGCTGAGGGACGCTACAACTCTCCATGGTGGTACAGTCGACAGAAAAGAAGGTTATCTGAGGTTATAGAAGACTAAAAGAGACATTGATCATTCGGGTATATGATTAAATGAATTATAAAGAGAAATTATCTTGAACAAATGTAACGTACTGCAGTTTAAGTTGTAAAGGCATGTAGTACTTGTACAATTACAATTACTGCTTTGAATAGTCCTGCGCAATAGACACGTGAATAGGTCACGAAATGGATTTTGGAAGTCGTGTCACATATCGTCAGCTTCGTTAAAATGCTGTTAGAACGCTTTCATGCGTTGCTCGGTGTTGAAGTTGGGACGTTATCCTGAGGTTGTACAGGATGTTGGCGAGGCATCTTCTGTAGTATTGTGTCTATGTTCTGGTTTCCAAGTCAGACAAAGAAGAATATTAAGCTGGACAGATTTAAGAAGAGATTTACCAGTATGTTGCTAGGAATGAATGGATTGAGCTGTAAGGGGAGGCTGGATAGGCTGGGGCTTCTTTCAAAGGTGCATAGGAGATTGAAGTTTACCGTATAAATGTTTTTTTAAAATCCTGAGGGGTACAGATTAGCTCAACTCCAACGGTGCTTCCCTTCTTTGAGGTATTTCAGGATTAGTGGGCGTATTTTTAAAGTGTGAGGACAAAAGCGAAAAAAAGACATGAGGTTCAATTTGCTTTATTTTACATGGTATGTTTCCTGTGCAAAGTTCGAGAGGAAGTAGGAATGTGGATAAAGTTACAACATTTAAAAGACACTTAGATAAGTACATGAATAGGACATGTTAAGAGAGATATGGGCCCAGTACACGTGGTTGGTACTACGGTAGTTTTGGTAAATGGTACTGTTTGGAACAGCGATCTGTTTCAATGATATCTGAGTCAATGACTCGAGTTATTTGAAATTTACAGAGTACTGAGAGGCCTGTGCAAAGCCAATGTGGCAAAGATGTTTCACCCACTATGACACACTCGAACCCGAGGGCTCAGAGACAAAGTGAAGAGATAACAATTTGGAAATGAGACGTGGAGGAATATCTTCAGTCAGAGAGTGGTGATTCTTTGGAGATAGTTGCTGTAGAGGGCTGCCGGCCCCAATTCAATGAGCAAATGTGTGGCACGTTGGCTCATTGGTTCACACGGCTGCCTCATAGCACCCAGGTCCCATGTCCGATTCCAGCCTCGGGCGACTGTCTTTGTGGAGTTTACACGTTCTCCCTGTGTCTGTATGTGTTTCCTCCGTGTACTTCGGTAGCCCCCGACAATCTAAAAGATATGCACATCACGTGAATTGGCCATGCTAAATTGTCCATAATGTTAGGTGCATTAGGCAGGGGTAAAGATAGGGTTGGGATGGGTTGATCTTCGGAGGGTTGTAGTGAAAATGTTGGTCTGAAGGGCCTGTTTTCATCCTGTAGGGAATCTAATCTAATAATTTCAATTCAGATTAAAATAGCTCAGGATCATTTCCCACGACCCAATGCCCTCTGCGCCATGTCAACATAAGTTTCACCGAGCGAGTTTGGAGCTCCCAGCCTCGGCGTTTCACGCGCCTCTCTACCTTCACAGTAGGACTGCATGCTCATGGAGTTTGTCACTGGCAGGCAAAGTAGATATCCACTCGTTCATTCCACTCTCAATTTCCAATCGGATCTTCGCCACTGCGTACACAGTTTCACTGAGTACAGACCTGGGAACCCGTGTGATATGAGTGTGCAATAATAGTTTCTTCCTTGTTACGATGTGAAACTTCATGTTTATTGAAACCGATATTTCTCCAATATTTGTGAACTCTCGCCTGTACATGTAATCTTTTATTGAAATCTATCAAATTCAGTCTTCAACATTCTCAATGATGGAATCTCCACAGCCACTGGGGATATCCAAGGTGACGATTCAATCCAGTCTCAGTGGGCTTTCCTGTTGTGCATGTGATGCGGTTCCTCGACTATCTCTGCCATTACATTAAAGGCTTTTTGTGTTGTGCTTTTTCATGTAATCGAATAGTGGTCCGTCCTCTGTGTTGTGGTCACGCAACCTCCATTCAAATCTGTAATGAGCATTTGTTCCATGTTACTCCCCATAACCTGTGCAAAACAAACACAGAAAGGACACAATCAATTTTAAGATGAAAATACTCACTCAGGTGTTGGTTTTAATGCTTCAAGCCGCCACTCTCAGCACCCAATCTCGGAGATTTTTCTCCCTTTAACAATCACTATTCCCCCTTTCCATCCCTCCTCCCATGTGACTGGGGCATTGGAAAATTTAACATTCACTTTCACATTGACACCATTAAGTCTGTGCTGCAGCTGTCACTCTTGTTAGGTGAACGTGAGCCAATATCACCATCAGGACCATGAAGCCACTTAATGCTATCCGACAATGTGGTTGGGTTTTGAATCCTCACGTATAGTGTTTTATTTGCATGGATCAGAGATCATTGGAGCATTGGGTTCATGAAAATGACACAGAACAGTATCGAGGGAATGACTTTATTGGAAAAGATCAATGTCTCTGGTCTCCCCACATTTATTTCAAGTCATCATTTGTCTCTCGCTAGATAATTGTGTATAATTTTACAATTCATGTGACAACTGTGGAAATGATGCCGAAGTGATTTACCAATATATCATCTGGATTGAAGAACTTCAACGATTAAAGAGTTTAGACAGACATGCGTTGTTTTTCTGAAAGCAGGGGAAATTGAGATGAGACAGTATTGAGATGTACGAAATGATGAGCAGTATGGATTATGTACAGTGAATGAAACATTTGATGGAGGGATCAATCACCAAGGAGCCATAGATTTAAGATAAGAGTAAAAAGGTTTGGGTAGCTGCACATAAAAAACGTTATCAGACTACGAGTGGTTGGAATCTGGAACTCACTGTCTCTAAGTGTTGGAACGGCAGAAATGCTCAGAAAATTCAGACATATTCAGATGCAAATTTGTAATGTTAAAAGCACACAACGTCAAACGATGAGAAATTGGATGAGGATAATCAAGCAGTTATTTTGTCAAGAGCACGCACAAGTAGCTTGCAAGAGCAGTTCGCTCTGACGTCCACGGGAGTATGGCGTTTCGTATCTTCAGCTGTCATATAGGATGCAAGGGTTGATTTTCCCGCTGGGGCGACCCTGACTGTTTCAGGGTTTCAAGGTTTGTGTAAAGATTTGTAGTTCCAGTGAAGTTTGCAGATGGTGTGGGGATGTTCATTCGTGTTGGGAAGTTGATTTGCAGCAGTTTCCTGCCCTTTCTCGGTGACATCCTCAAGGCTGATGACACTCTTATGAAGCTCTGCTGTCCTGTAGCGTTTCGAATTGGTGTGATTTCCTTCCCACTGCTTTCAGTTGCTGCTTCTTGTCGTTCATTGCAGGTCCCGGTATGTTACGTCCAGGTCATGATGGAGTCATTGGATGAGACTCGTCATTCCAGAAAATCTCTGGCTGCCCACTACTGTCCAATTATTGTTGTGTTGTTCTGGTCGAGTTTGTTGACCTCGCCATGTCTGTGCATTGCCACTCTGAGCAACTGATTGTGGTGTTTCCTGGATCCTCCAGAAATCCTTTGCAACAATAGATATTCCCGCAAATTCCTTGCAGAAAAATAACGTCAGGAGGGCACCCAACACATCAAACAAAAATGTCTCGGAACGGACAGCCTTTGACTACTCGGATCTATGAGAGAATATAAACCGAAAGCCACATTTAGACAACAACTCACCAGAACATAGGGCCCAATACAATCATGTACAATACAAATATGGTCAAACAATGTTGCACGTAGTGAGAGCAGGGAACATTATACAGGACAGACAATTCACGACACGCCTTCATGAAGATCTACTTGACACTAAACACCACTGCCACGTGTCCTCAATAGGTTGACTCATTACACTGAGTGTTGCTGATTCTGCGGCTGGAAGTTTGGATTGTATGACAGTCTGCAGCAATGGAGACAGTGTTGCTGGAAAAGTACAGCAGGTTAGGCAGCATCCAAGAAGCAGGAGAATAGACGTTTCTGGCATGAGCAAGTCATCAGACACATGCCCAAAACATCGATTCTCCTGCTCCTCAGATACTGCCTGACCTGCTGTGTTTTTTCAGCACCGCACTCTGGACTCTGATGTCCAGTATTTAAAGTCCTCATTTTCGCCTCCGTTTGCAGCAGATGTTGGTTCGTTGAGTGAGGGATCAGTTGATATAACCAATGTAAACTTCGATTGCTGATTGAGAAATATAACCAAGTCCGTAGCTCAAAAGAGTGTTTCTGTTGTTTCTCAGGTGCTGTTCCTGGCACGGCCTCTGGCACTGTAATTATTTTGAGTATCCTGGCTGTTCAATGTGTGCTTCTGTGATCACACAGTTGGCAGTACTCTGGGGAGCGGCTGCAGTTCGCTGCGTTCGCAGCCTAGATGTAATTGATGCGGTTTGGTTCGTTTTTGATTTGTGCAAAAGGAGCACAGTAATGAATCAACTGATATTGCAAGAAGGCAGACAGGCGTGGAAAATGTCGAGATTCTGGTGATATTTGCACAGTGTTTAGAAATTACCTAGATTCAGGACGAAAGAATGTTGAATTCTTACGAGTCGTGTTGAAGAACTGTCTGGGAAACAAACCACCAGCGGTGTGGTTTACAAACGCACTCACAGTAACCACAACGCGAAATAAAACATACAAAAAATTAGGAAGACAGAAGAAGGATGACAGTAAACATGGGTGACCTGACTTTCACTCCCCAGCTCCCCCAATTCCTACTTCCAGCTCCATTATAAACAGATTTTAGAGAGCCATAAGCATCAAAGTTGTCCATTGGAACGACTCAATTCATTCCTTTGTTTTCGATTAGGCTATTTGTTTCAGGGTTTTTTGTTTTCCTTGGAAACCATCTCTTTCATTGTAAGCATTCGGAAAGGAAGCCATCCTTTTTGTCAGGGAAAGAATATGATATTAAACATGCTTGTGTCAGGCATGAGGTTCCTCTGTCTCACACGTTTCTTTTACTTTCTCTCGATTTTAATAGTGTTCTTTCTTTTGACTTCTCCGACCAAAGTCCATGACCTCATAATGCCGACTTGAAACTGCATCTGACAAGTTATTCCCCATTCATTCAACCTATCTATACGCCTGTGCGAAATGTCACGTTCTCAACAAAATATGCGCTCCCACGAGTGTGAATTGTCAGCACATTTGTGCACATTTCACTCTACCACTTGCTCCATGCTATTAATAGAGAAATAATTGAAGGCTTAAATATACTGAGTTTTGCCAGACATCTACTGTAAATACTTCGACATACTTGCTACCCGCTGAAAGTGAGAACATCCTCCTCATCTGTGTCTTAGTGGGTAACACCTTCCCCTGAGATTAGAACCTCTAGTCCTTCACTATTCTGGATATAAACCAGAGAGGAACAAACGCTTAAAGTAAACCGTAATCTCACTGGCGTCTCCAGGGCCAGTTCTGAGTGGTCTTTTTTGACCTCTGGTTGAACAAACTGCCCTGATTAGCACTTTAGTTTTGACATTGACACATCTACTTCAAAGTTACTTCAGTGTCTGTGACTGAAGTGGTGCTGAAAGGCGCTGTAAAAATACAAGAACATCTTTGTTCCTCGCCCATTGCCGTATTGTTAATCTCTCTGCTCATGGAAATGGATCCTTCCCACCCACTCTATCTCTCATCAATACAGAACATGGTCCCCTCACTGTGGAGTTTAAATGATTTCCTGTTGGATGAGTTATCCCCGCAACTGCAGAAAACCCGTCTCAACAACTCGACATTTTCTCAGGTCTGCTCAATTGTTGACATGCAGGAAACTTGTGTTCTGAACGAGAAACGGATCTGACTCAAAACGTTTGCTCTGTTCCTCTATCCACAGATAATAACAAACACATAGTGTATATGTAAGTTTCACTGAGTTTATTTGATACAAGTTGTGTTTTCCCTTAAACGTCTTCACTCCTCGTCCTTTGGTCAGTTGCCCTGGTCAGGGGAAGCAGTTCCTCCTGACCATCAACGGTCCATCCACACCACTTCCGCCCACATCATTGTAAACATTCCCAAGAAATCCCCCATTAAACTTCTTTGCTCCAAACAAAACATTCCCAAAGTCGGGAACCTCTCCACAAAGTGAGATTCATTTATCTCTGGACATAGTGCAAAGCCCTGGGTTGTGAAGAGATTCTTGGAAAGTTTTGCCAATTGGCAGGTGGGGAAACTGTCAAGACGCAAAGCAGAAATCCTAGTCTCGAGTTTTTTGTATCTTTATATATTCCTTGGGAAGCGGATAGAGAAGCGAATGAACGATGAACTGTTCGACTGTACAGAGACAGGTTAGAAATCTTTCCGTGCTTGTGGAGGCCAGTGCTTTGACTCTGATGCTCTCCGGACATAAACTGATCTGTGATATTGAAAAGATTCTCGTTCCTGCACGTCAGGACGTCAAATCTCATTTCAGCTCCGGGACAATGAGAACACACGGTCACAGAGAAGACAGTGAAAGGTTGGAAGAGTCACGGTCCCGGCTGGAGGAGAACTGGTTCCTGGTGTCATGGTTATGTCTTTAGAGGGTGGGAGCAGACTATTCCCATGTCTTCAGAATGAATTTCCAAAGATTTATTTTCGAAAGGTAAAGCCAATTAAGGAGTATTTTCTATGGGGGAGGAGCAGACTAAAGCTTGCATTCGGAGATCATTGACGCCGTTGGCTCATCAGTCTATGTGGCGATGTTAGTCGTGCGTTCGGCTCTTCACTAACAGGTGCTGTTCTCCCACGGCCCAGGAAGGGAGCGAAAATCACACCATCCTTTTTTCTTCAGCTGCACAGTTCCGGGGTTTTACCGTGGTCAGGAATATGTTCATCATGAGGCACGAAGGGAGTAGGTCCCGGTTTTAGGAGAGCTGGTTCCCGGTGACATGACTGTGTCGGCAAGGCGTGGGATCAGACTGTTCCCATTTTCCACAACGAATGCCCCAGGATTCATTTTGGAAACGTCAAACCAATCGAGGCAATTGTCATTCTACGAAGGGCAGGCGAATTCTTGAATTCGCTAACAACCTTCTTTATAAGACCCTGCAAGGGGCTTGCGACAAGGAACTCCCCAGTCTCTGTGGAGCAATTAATTCTCTCGTTCGGCTGTTAACCAATAGGGTGTTACCACGCATGGAGCAGTCGCTGTTCTTATCCATATGAATCCTTTAGTAGGTTCGGGAATATGCTCCCAATCGGAAAACCTAACCAGTGAGAAACGACAAATGTGTTTCTTTATTGTTTAATGGCTAGTAAAGTGCTGCAGATGCTGGTAATCTCTGACAAAAACAAAAACTGCTCAAGGAACTCGGCAGGAATGGAAGACCCTGTGAGAAAAACAGAGTTCTGAGAAACTCCTGAAGAAGATCTGAATCGTTGTCTCTGTTTCTCTATCTCCAGATGCTGCCAGACATGCTTAGTTTATCTTGCAATCTCTGGCTTTGCTTCTAAATGAATGATAGTTTGAAATATCGAGATTGATTACACAGACCAAACATATCTTGACATTTTACGCTTTTGAAGCTGTGGTGATTCAGTTCAAACAAACCTAACAATGATTGCCCGTTCCTCAGCTCCACAGGAAGGGAGAACTTGAAACCAGTTTAGTATCGTACTTCTGCAGGTGTGGCCAAGTGATTGAGGTGATGGGCGTTAAACCCACTGTGAGTTCCTCATGCAGTTAAACATTTTGCTGACTGTAATTGAGAGTCGAGAGTGAACTAGAAGTGTGTTTTTTCTCTGTTTTATGTTTGAAATTCAAATCGCAGGATGAAGTAAAATGCATATAACCCAGATAAGGAAGGTTGGGAAACTGCACCCAACCGCCTGTCATGATTGAAAAGGTAGAAACCTCCAAAGCATGAAACACCCATATAGTCGAACACTTACAGTGCTGAATTCGTTTGAGCCTTTGAACAAAGTGCTGCCAAATGAGGTAAGTACAGTTCAGGGGATTGTATTGGAATGTGCAGACTTAGTGGGCCAAAGGGCATTTTCTGTGCTCGACGCATCCATGGCCAGCTGAGAAAAACTCAATTTGTGAAGGAACAGGACATTGTTTGCAAAATGCCCCTCGGCAAGGAAGGGTTCGAAGCTACTTTCTGTCAGTTACGGTATTCATTGGAAGATTTTAATTGGTAATAACT
Source organism: Chiloscyllium punctatum (assembly GCF_047496795.1). Taxonomy (NCBI): domain Eukaryota; kingdom Metazoa; phylum Chordata; class Chondrichthyes; order Orectolobiformes; family Hemiscylliidae; genus Chiloscyllium; species Chiloscyllium punctatum. The sequence continues at coordinate 58,796,624 of NC_092768.1, forward strand.
GATAAGGTGCCCATTGGTGGAATCAGTCTGTACGATAATCTGGACATGAACCCGTGGTGCCTTATTGCCCTTCCGTGAGCAAGCCCTCGCAGCTTACATTCCCTGATTCTGCTTTTGAAATAAAGATCACTTTCTCAATGTGTCTGTATTTGTATCAAAGAGCTCATTGATCTCGGGACTAGACATGAAGAGGAATCTGGAGGTGTGACGGGGACAGAAACAGAACGAGACGAGACGAGACGTGAAAGTGTCTAGAGTTTGCCGTGTGTCAGTAGTTTTAGTGAGGAATGTTTGCTGGGGGCTATCCTGTCAGATTCCAGGAGCAAGATACCTTGAGTTGGTGGGATTTGTGTCACTGAAAGTTGCACATGCGAAACGTGTGAGACAATTTCAGCTCAGAATCCTCTTCATTTCGTAGCTCACAGCAACGGTTCACATTTTATCGAGAAATGGCTTGTATTCCACTTAAAACCGCCTTTCACCAGAGAAACCTGCGGACGTAAAGCGCACGGATTGCGTATAATGATGAGGACTTTGTCACTGTCGGGGAATGTGCCGGCGTGTCTACCTCTGTGTTTGAACATGAGAATACATTCGTCAAAGGTGTTACAACCCAGTCAACCGTCAGTACCATTGTTGTGTCATTTAAGCTCACAGAGCGAATCTCATTGACATTTTCCCTGCAAAGTCAGAACTCTCAAAGTTATGGGGCAAATGCTGCAAACTGGGATGAGAATAGATGGACGTCTGATAACCTGGTCTGTACGATGGACTGATGGCCCTTCACTGTCCCGCCCCAACCCCACTCCCCCACACTTTAAAAACTCGAGGATAGCGAGAGGAATTGACCTGACGAGAAAACCTCTTCACAATCTTCCATCACCTTTTCATTGTTCCTTTTCTGACAAATTTTGCAAATTACTTACCATGCTTTTTATCTTCTCAACTAAATCATTTATTTAAATGAAAAAAATAAATCTGGGCTAAGCATCGATCCTTGTGGGACACCATCGGTAATAGTCCTTCAGTCTGAAAGCTACTTTCCATGGCTATTCCCAGCTTCCTGCTGTTAATCTAATTTTATATCGAATTGGAAATCTCATCGAACTCTCTGTGATCTCACTTTTTGTATCAGGCAAACATGTGGAACATTGAAAAAGGTTTTATTAAAGTTCAAGTGAGCAATATCTACCACTTTGTCCGGAGCAATCATATTAGTTATGCCCTCGAAAACTCAGTCATGTTTGTGAGATACAACTTCCCTCGCGCAAAAACATTCTGGTTATTCCTATTTATTCCTTGTATCTCCAAATGCATTTAAATCCAATCGTTTATAATTGCATCCAACAACTTACATAAGACCACCGTCAGAAACACAGGTCTATCGTTCCCAGGATTCTCTATGTAACTCTTTCTTAACAAAAGCACAAAATTAGCAACTCTCCATTTTTTCGGCGCCTCAATCAGAGTAATAGATTACACAATTACTTCTACGAAAGGCCCAACAATTTCATTCCCTAACTTGCCACAAAGTTCCGGGATACATGAGATCAAATCCCAGAGAAATATCCTTCTTCCTATTTTCCAAGTCCTCAAGCACTTGCCCTTTCCAATGGAAACGACTTTATAAACATCAATATTTAGTTGTAGGGTTCATTTCGTTCTCCACGAAGTGAACATTATATATCTCTCCATCTGCTGAGGTTAAAAACAAAAGTGAGCTCTTTCAACTTAAAGTGGTCCTATTTCGTCTCTAGTTCTTAATGTACTTGTGGAATCTCTTTAGATTATATCCTTAACTTTACGTGCTAAGGTGATCTGACATTCCCGCTTGACCTTTATGATGTCCTCTTTAAGAATTCCCATCCCCTCCTTATATCATTCAACAGATTCAATTGAAATCATATGTTTATATGGAAATTGTGACTTTTTTTAAAAAAAAATTCATATGACAAAAGCCTTAATCCCTGCGATCAACCTTGTCCTAATAAAATACCTGCGATGTGGAAACAGGCCATTCCGCCCAGGAAGATTCCTTTAATCCTACAACGAACATCACACCCAAACTCACACCTCTCCCCAATTCCTGTAACTCTGCATTCCCCATGGCCAAAGAAGGTCACCGACACATCTTTCATCTGGGGAGGAAATCCAGGCAGAAACGGAGAGGATGTGGAAACTCCAAACACACCGTCATCTAAAGTAGAAGTTGCCTATTATTGAACAGTTTGTCATACTGCACCTCGCCAAAAGCCTTTTGGAAATTCCAGCTGGTCACCTCTACAGAATCGACTTCGTCTTACTTGCTCATTATCTCCTCACAGATGTGAAATACATTTTTCAGAAATTACTTCCCCTTGAGAACCTGTGCTGATGCTTCAAGTACTCGGTAAACCCATCCTTCCAATGACATTTGACAATGACTTTAATACAAAGCTGATTTATTTGATTTTTATCCAGAATATCAAAACTTTGCTTACAGATCTGAATATGATGAAGAACAATGTTAAATCGCTGTGGGCGGGGTCGATGCGTGAGTGAATTCTTTCCCTTAGTGGGATCCCTCTTTTGTCTCAACAGGGTCGATGAGTGAGCGAACTGTGTTTATCACATGGAGCAATTAAATGCTTTCTGCCCACTGCAAACTTGCTGGTGTACTGAGAGTTGAGATGAATACTTGAACCTATTCCTAGAATAACTAAACTTGAAACGTTTCCCACATTGTGAAAATGTCGAAGGGACATCAGTTCTACAGAGACTTTTAAGCACATCCCACGGACTATACACTTGATAGGTCTTTCTTCAATGTGAAGACGTTAATGATAAACTGCCACCTGGAACTTTTAGAGTGAATAATGTCTTTCCACAGTGTGAACACGTCGATGGCATGTTCGTCTCCAGGAACTTATGCAGCATTTCCTGCAGTCAGGGCATTTAGAAAAAACACGTTAATACTATGAGAAAGGTGATGAACCATCAGGTCACTCGGAATTTTACAGCAGGTCCCATCAATTTGGAAACGAAGATGTCCTTCCTCCCGGGTGAGCACGTAGATCAGACGGCACGTCTCCAGAATTCTGAAAGGTCTCTCATTTATGTGAGCATATTTCTCAGAGATGAAGCACACAGAGGTTTGATAACATTTTCCAAAGTCTGGCGAGTTGAAAGGTTTCTAATTAGTATGAGCGCTGTGCTGGACGTTTTCAAGCATTTTCGGCAGTCCAGACTTTGAAATGGTTTCTCCTCATTTTGAACGAGCTGGTGCTGCAGCAGGTTACAGACAGAGTGAATCCCTTTCCACACTCTTAGCAGGTGAATCGCTTTTTCCTGGAATATTTGCCTCCATGGGAATTCAGCTCAGACAAGGAAATGAATATGCACATTTCCATAGACTTTCCTTAGTATGACTGCATTTGTGGTTTGTGAGCTCTGATGATGGATAGAACCATTGTCCTCACACACAATAAGAGAACGATTTCTCTCTCACTGTAACCAGAGGGTTTTTTTTTCCTTTCATGTTCTCTCTCTGATCAATTTCTACTTGTGATAAAATGTGCGACTTTATCAGATCACGGCGGAGAAATTGGTTTGTAACTTTTCCCCTTCTAATATCCTGCAAAATTAATGTTATCCAAAAATGAGAGTGGGAAAGTAACTTTCACAAGACTCTGGATACTTTCTAAGATGTGGTCTGAGTTTGAGGGATTTCCGACACTGAGAATGTGACCAGAATTTCGTCAGAATCTTTCATGCACACAGCATCCACCACAGAGAACAAATATATCTGCAGGTGGATATAAACACGATCACTTCCCTGTTCCTTCCAGGTCAAACGCTGTCCTGCCTTGTCTGACATGCAGTTCTGTTATAGCAGACATTTCTTAGAATTGCATCATGGTGAAGCTGAGGCCTCTGTCTTCAGTCCCCAAATCAAAATCCACTGACTCGCTCCTGAGTCGAAAGTGTGCTGCTGGAAAAGCACAGCAGGGCAGGCAGCATTAAAGGACTAGGAGAATCGACGTTACAGGCAAGAGGCATCATCAGGAAATAAGCTTGTAAACCGAGGGGGTAGAGAGACAAATTGGAGTGGATGGGGCTGGGACAAAGTAGCTGAGAGTGTGACAGGTGGATGGAGGTGGGTTAGTGGTGATTGGTCGCAGAGCAGTGCGGAGCGGATAGGTGGGAAGGAAGATTGATATATAGGACAGTTCATGAGAGCGATGGAGGACCAGGACCTGCATGAACTTGGCTGATTGGGAGGGAGAGTTGAAGTGTTCGGCCACGGGTCAGTGGTGTTGTTTGTTAAGGGTGTCCGGGGGTGTTTTCTGAAGCGAACTGTTATTAGGTATACTGTTTCCGTAATATGGGTAGACTGCATCAGGAGCAATTGATACATTCAATGACATGTGTGGAAGTGCAGGTAAGACTCTAATGGATGTGGAAGGCTCCTTTGGGAGGTGTGGGTGGAGGTTTTGCAAATCCCGTGTTGGAATGAGAATGGGGCGGGAGGGGAGGGTGGTTTGGTAAGGGGCGTTCACTTGACAAGGGAGACGTAGAGGGAATGATCTTTATAGAAAGCGGATAGGGGTGGGGAGGGAAACACATCTTAGCTGGTGGGGGTCATTTTCAGGTGGTGGAAATGTTGGAGAATGACATGATGTCTGCGGAGGTTGCTAGAATTTAAAGTGATGAATAAGGGAGCTCTGTCCTTGTTGGTGGGATGGGTTTTGAGAGTGGAGTTGCGGCAAATGGATGAGCTGAGCTGGAAAGCATCATTGACCAATTGCGAGGAGAAAATGCCTCGCCACTGACTCAATCTTCTCCCTCGCAACTGTCTGAGTCTGAACGAGTCACGTCATAACCTGAGTGACATCCTTCACGGTGTTTTGTGCTTTCAACCACATATCGTCATCGTCACCATGTCAGACTACTTGCACCTCATTAACATAATTAACTCTTCCACGTCTCCGCTCTTCTGCAGCTTAAACTCTCATCCATCATTTGGATTAAACGGTGGTGACACACTTCCATCCATCCTCTCAAAATCCCCCTTTGCTCTGGCCTAACTCCCTCTGCCTCTATTCAAGGGTGTACTTGCGTTCTGTTCAGTGTTTCATTGTTCCTTACCTGAATGATATTTTTACCACTGCACATTTTCCCAAACGTGCACTGCGGCCTTCGCAGCTTTATCTTTCCACACGGGCTCCCACATGCTGGAAGGGCAGGGATTGCGGGTTAATCATCCAAAGATGTAGTCCTGAGATCTTTCAACAACTCTACTGCGCGTGGGAGTATTAATAACAAGGGCTGTTCACCCATTACCGGGCAGCTAAATACCAACGTTTTTATCATTTCTGCAAATCTCTTGACTGTCTTCGCTCTGTCTATCACTGTCATGTCCTCCAGCCCACTCAAGAGCAATTCGTGTTGTTCAATAAATACCAACCCAGCCAGTGAACACGACACCCAAGATTTTGTTTTAAAATGCATTCTCAGATACCTGCATAGCCTGGAATTCCAATTTCTGGAGTATGTTCGATTTGAGCTGTTCTACGTTTGGTACCTCAACTTCATCAACCAAGGTCATAAATTGTGAAATCTCTTCATGACGTAAATCGCACAATGCTATACGAAAAGAATTAGTCAACAACGGAAGAAGAAAAACTGTAATCTTTGTTGAAATGAAGTGCAATTAATTGCTATCAATACTACTTCGTGCCTTTCACATAATGGAAACTTCAAAGCTGTTCCTTTGGAGGGAATTTAAACAAATTTTGATCCCAGTCACATTATGAGAAATTGGGAAGCTGACAAAGTGTTATATCAAGCAAGTGATCAAAGAAATGGGTTTCAAGTTGTGTTTTAAAACAGAAAACGAAGCTTGCATCTCGAACCTCGGACGACAGAATTTGCTGTGCTAGAGTTCATCATATTCTGTTCGCCAAAAAAACGCTTTCCGTGCCGATGGCTCCATAGCTCAAAGATCTTCTCAACCATTGGTCGTGTATTCGAATCTCGCTTGGGCCTTGCTGAATTTGTTTACAACTGTTGCAACAAACATTCACAGAAGCATTTTCCGTGCTGCTTGGAATTATTTCTGAGGGAACATCGTGAAGTGATTTTCCCCACGTACCAGGCCTCATCTGCTTGACTTTCGAAATCCCCCTCTGTGTTTCTACTTTGAGGAACATAAGGACGACAAGCGTCTGATGCCAAGAATGCTCTCATTTAGCCGGAAGAACAACGTGATACAGTCGAAACAGTAAAGTAACGGTGAAATAGTGGGGGAGGAAAACATACAGCGAAGCGGCTGAATGCTTCCATTCCTTATGTAGAGGCAGGAATCTGCTGGAATCCAAATGAAACAGGTAGGAGGCTGGAAGAGCACGGCTAGCCAGGCTACCTCAACAGGTGGAGAATTCAACGATTAGCATGTCCCAATTATTCACGACTGTGCCAGTCCTCGAAGGACAGTCGCCTGCCTGTTTACCCCTTTGCTTATGCAAACAGAATCGGGTTTTAAAGCCCGAAGTGAAGAAAGAAGAGGCAAACAGTTCAATTCCTCATTTTCTGAATGTTGGCCTCTCCTAAGGCTTTTGTCACTCTCACAAGATGTGTCTGTATATTTCCCTCTTTGGTTGAAAATGCGGTTCAGTTCTCCCGCAGCTCATGATCAACTTTAATGGTATCTGACTTCAGTCTCATTGGCTTCTTCATTTGAGATTAAACCTTTGCAGGAAACGTCTCTTTAAGATGAACACTTCAGAAGTCAGGCTGCGGGCTAATGGAAGCTGGCAATGAGAATGGATGGATGTTTGATGGACTGGCATTGACATAATGCATTATTCTGTGCTGTCAAAGCTCGGTGTCACGAATAGTATTTTGGAAGAAACGTCTCATCGCAGGAAAAAAACTATGCTGTTAAGAGAAGATGCAATTGCACCTGCCGTCCTAAATGTCAGCTAGTGGTTACAATTCAGTACTATCACCGCTGTGGTTTGGTTTCATTGCCTGGTCAGGGAATCAGGATTATTGTTCCTGATAAGGACAACAACAAAAGCGGAGCATCTTTGACAGGAAACGCATTTTACACGCTTCCGCATGTGCCTTGAAATATTGCTGCATGGCCGCAAGGTGGCTCACTGGTTAGCACTGCTGCCTCACAGAGCCTGAGACATGGCATGAATCCAAATGGGTCGACTGTCAGTAAGGTGCCTTATTCAGGAACAAATGAAGAGTAATAGGGTATTGAATTGTTCTGTGGGGGTTAATCCCTGGAGGATCGGTGTGAATTTGTTGCATCAAATGGCCAGTTTCTTAACTGTCGGCATTCTATGATACCTTACTGTGTTATTTTAGCACATGTTCAGAGAGGGGAGAAAAGTGAAGAAAAACAGTCATTTCCCAGTCAGTGGTTGATCCATTGTGTGACAACCGACCGATTCACCTGTGACTGAACTAGCTCCCATCTTCCCTATACTGGTAATGACAGTATACACCATTTGAGCGGGTTTTCATGTGTTGCATCGGAACAGCATTCTTTCTCAAGATGGACTTCCCTGGGATATAAAAGAGATGATAAAAGACATGGATGCCGATGACTGGAATCAAAAAAACGTCAGGAAGAATGGACAGCGTCTACTGAGAAACAAAAAAGAATGGAAAGGATGCCAACGAAGTACTGGGGTATAACGCCATTAGAAAAGAAAAGGCGGGGTTTCATGGGATGGTGGAACAGAGGAATAGATCATGTGGCGCGGAACCAGGTTAAACTGAGTTGCGTCCATATGGAAGTTTCCCTGATGATGTGAATTTGCTGAGAGTAAACAGGAGGGAAAATCCTTCATTCAGATGGATCTATAACTAGACTTTCGAACTTCAAAACCAGCGTTGAATGATAAGGAAAAGTTTGGAGCACTTTTTTTTCATTCGACAGTAATTGAAATCGAAAATGATTATTTTTCAGGAAAAATGTGTCAGAAGCTGATTCTAAAGTATTTGTAAAAGTGTGTGCAGAAACATAATGAGTGAATTTCACCAAGACGTGGAGTCTGGTTGGCCGGGTGGGGTAAGCGTTAGGTGCACAATTTCTAATTGGTTAACGTTAATTGGGAACAAACCACATATCACCTCCAACTGAGTACGACTAAGTGTAGAAAGTGCTGGTTGTGAAGAAAGGTTTAGCAGCTTTTTCTACGTCAACTTCCATAAATTGTAAAAGAACTGAGGTGTTTCTGTTAGCTCAGCATTAAAGGGAAGTGGGTAAGCTCAGTCCACTGCATAATTGGTTTATGATATAAAGTGATGCCGACAGTGTGGGATTAAGTATCGCAATGACTCAGTTTACCATCAGAATCCCGAGCTCCCCACTCACCTAACCCTTTATACAATGGCGACAATCAAAGCGAAATTATACTATAGTGACTGGGAACTGACCTGTCGATGGAATGCACATTTTTTTTCATCTATTGCCTTGGACATTTGGCTGCAATCACAGAGAAGGGAGTGAGACCATTTGCTGCTCACCCATCTCCCCCAAGATTTCCAGTGACAAGACTCGAAAAATGTTCCTGTTTGAATCCTATAATCTTTAAAGCAGTACTTCAAACATCTTTAACATTTTGGTTCCAGTTTTGCCGACAACATTGTCCAATGAGATAAATCTAATAAATTTTGGATTGTTTTAACGGCCTGTGCGAGGTTGCAACACAATAAGTAACATGAACCAAACAAACGTCCTTTCCAGAATTTAACACAGCACAGGATCAGCGATATTAGAAACGTCACATCTTCAAACATCACCTCTGTATCTCTATTGAGAGATGGATATTCACTCAGGGAATAGTTCTGCTTGTTGTAAGTAACTGAGGTATTTCCCAAGGACAGAACACTCCACAAAATCATTTGTTTAAAAAAACAAATGCCGTTTCAATCAACTTCCTTTTGCAACTTTTAAATATATATGTACACACGCATAATGCAAGTGCACACACATTTTTATATACATGTATATATGTTCGCATATATATGAGTGTGTGTATGGGGACAAATTTAGGAATGAATTGCCCGACATTTGAAATTTCTTTCTGTGGAATGTGAGAGGTAAGGGTCTTCAATAATGTCCCAGATATCCAGATTTGCGGAAAATGGACCCAACTCCTTCTCCTCGGCAACTGCGTTCGGGAACTGTAGCTTGATGTCAGATCATTTGGAGTCTGAGTGGAATTGAGCGAAGTTATAGGGAGGCAGTAACACTTCGGGTACAAGAAATAGATGGGATACAGTCGGGAGACGAAACGCTTATGGGCAGACAGTGCAGGCATGTGCTGTGGCCGTGCCCCTCAGTAACATGCATACCATATTTGTTATTTTTGGGTGGGATGACTTCCGAGGGGAAAGCCATTGGGTATAGGTGTTTGGCACAGAGTTTGCCCTTTTTCTCAGAAGGGTGGGGGAGAGAGGAGGAGAGCATTTGTTAATGGGACTCCATATCGATGGGAACAGATTGAGATTCTGTGGATATCGGGCAGACTCATGATTGGTGTATTGTCTCCCAGCTCCCAGGGTTTGTGATATCTCACATCGTGTTTTCAGGATCCTTAAGGGAGAGGGTGGGCAACCCCAAGTCATTGTCCACATATGCACCAACATCGGTAATAAAAGTGATGTGAATGTATGGCAGAATTTCAGGGATCGAGGGTGACATCTTAAATCTAGAACAAACAGAGTTGTTCTCTCTGATTTGTTACCCATTCTACGTCGTAGTGAGGTGAAGTGTAGGGAGAGAGCATTTCAAAATGTTGTTGGAAGGATGGTGCAGGAGGGAGAGATTCCAATACCTGGATAGTTGGGGCTCATACTGGAGTCGATGAACCTTTACAAACAGGATGGTCTTCACCTGAACTAGAAGAGTACCAATACCCTGAGGGGATAATTTGCCAAAGCTCTTCATGAGAGTTTGAATGCATTCAGCCGTGGAGTGGGAAGCTGAATTGTACCTCCAGTTTGCAGGTGGTTGTGAGTGGTTTTGTCAGAAATAGCGTTTCAGGTTTACAAGAGTGTACTGGCAAGGATGAAGGTGGCTTGAAGTGTGTTTGCTTCAACGCCAGAAGCATCTGGGATAAGGTAGGTGTCATGGGTTGTTACCTGGGACTTCGATGTTGTGGCCATTTCAGAGGCATGAACGGAGGACTGAAGAGAATGGTTGTTCCCGGTACCTCAGTTTCGATTTTTCAGTCAGAACAGGAGGGTCGTTTCAGAGGGGGAGATGTGGCATTATTCGTCAAGGACAGTAATATGGTAGCAAAAAGGATATTGGTGAGGACGCGACTGAATCTGCTGAGGTAGAATGGACTGAGATTAGAATCAGGAATGGAGAGATCACCACAAAAATGTTCTAGATTTATGGAGGATAAGATTGCAAAGATGATTCTGGATAGGAACAAAAGTGACAGGGTAGTTGTTATGGGGAGCTTTAACTTTCCAAATATTGATTGGAAATGTTATCGGTTCAGCACCTCGGATCGGTCAGTGTTTGTCCAGTGTGTGCAGGAGGGTTTCCTGACGCAGCATGTAGACAGGCCAACAAGACGCAAAGATACATTGGATTTGCTTATGGGTAATGAACTCAGAAAGCTGTTCTCTTTGGAGGTAAGTGAGCACCTTATTGATAGCGACCACAATTCGGTTCTGTTTATTTAGTGATGGATAGGCATAGGTATTTATTGCAGAGCATGTGGTATCGCGGGGAGAAAGGCCATTATGATGCGATTAGACAAGAGTTAAGATGCACCGCCTGTGGAAAGCAACTTCAAGGGTTGTGCACACCTGAAATATGGAGTTGTTCAGGGAAAAGCTACTGCATGTCCTTGGCAAGTATGATTGCGTCATGCAGGAAATATGAGGTCAACACAGGGAGCTGGGTTTACTGAAGAAGTTGAATCTCTTGAGAAGAAGGAGAAGGAGGCGTATGTAAACATGAGATATGAAGGCTGAGATAGGACGCTTGGGAATTAAAAGCTAACCAGGAAGGGCCTAAAGAGAGAGCTACTTCGAGCGAAAAGGAGGCAGGAGAAGTCTTTGTCTGGCAGGAACAATCCTGAAGCTTTCAATTGATAGTTCAAGAATAAAAGAATATCTAGCATATGATTATGCGTTGTCAAGAACAGAAGTACTAAGTTGTCAGCGGAGTTCAAGGACAGCAGAGACGCTGAATGTATTTTTTTATCATATCAAAAATGAAAAAGACAATGTTGTCGAAGAGAGCATTGCGATGCAACCTATTAGAATAAACGAATTTGACATTCATAAAGAGGAGTTGTTAGCAATTCATGAAAGTCTAAAAATAGGTTAGTCCCCTGGACTTGATGGGATGTATCCAAGGATTCTCTGCGAATCGTGGGAGGAGATTGCAGAACTTTTGACTATAAGCTTTATTTCGTCAGTGTTTATGTCATTAGTGCTAGAAGACCCGAGTTTATCAAATATTGTCCACTTCTTCACGAAGTGGAGTAGAGACAATGCTGGTAATTATAGAACAGTGATCCTTAGCTTTCTTGCAACTAACTTTTTGGAACAGATTATGAGAGATAGGATTTATGATCATCGAAAAGGAAGAAGTTGATTCGGGATAGTGAGTACGATTTTATGAATACCAGGTTGTGCCTCACAAACCTTATTGAGGTCTTTAAGAAGGTGAGCAAACAGGTGGATGAGAGTAAAGTGGTTGATGTGGTGGATATGGTTTTCAGTAAGGCACTGTCGGCTGTTGCATGAAATACAGAGTCATGGGATTGAGGATGGTTTAGCGGTTTGGATCAGAAATTGGCTCTCTGAAAGAAGACAGAGTGTGGCAGTTCATAGGAAATGATAATCCTGGAGTTCAGTAACTGATGGTGTACTACAAGGTTCCTTAATGTGTCCGCTGTTGTTTGTCATTTTTATAAATGACCTGGATTAGGGCATGGAATGATGGATTCATAAGTTTGCAGATGACATTAAGATCGACGATATTGTCAGTAGTGCCAATATCTGCTGACGGTTACAGAGGGACATGGATAATCTGCAGAGCTGACCTCAGAGGTGGCAAATGGATTTTAATGTGGAAAAGTGTGAGATAATTTACTTCGGAAGGAGCAACAAGAATAAAGAGTTCTTGGCTAATTGTTAAATTCTTGGAAGTGTAGATATGCAGAGCAATCTTGGTGCCGATATATATAAAACTCGGAAAGTTACCACCCATGTTGACAGGTTTGTTTGCAAGGTGTACGGTGTGTTAGTTTTTCTTGGGAGAGTGATTCAGTTTCAGAGTGAAATTATCACTTTGCAGCTCCAGAAATTAACTGGTGTGGCCGCACTCAAAGAATTGCGTGCATTTCTGGTCGCCACATTATACGATGGATGTGAAACCATTGGAAAGGGTGCAGAGGACATTTTCTAAAATGTTGCCTTCTATGGAGAGATGGTCTTACGAGGAAAGGTTGAGGGACTTGAGGCGGTTTTTGATCGCGACAAGAAGTTTGAGGGGTGAATTTAGAGAGACATAGAAGATGATCAGAGGTTGCTATAAGGTGGAAAGTGAAGGCATTTTTCTTCAAATGGTAATTTTGGCACAAGGGCACATCGCTGTAAATTGAGGGTGATAGTTACCGAGGTAGGTTCCTTTATCAGTGAGTAGAAAAGGTGCTGAACGCCTTGCCTTCAACACTCGTAGACTCAACAACTTTCAGGGCAATGAAATGGTCATTGTATAAACTTGCGGATTATGATGGTAAAATACTAGTCAGATTGGTATCACAGGTCGATGCAACGTTAGGGCCAAAATGAACTTTATTGCGGTGTAATATTCGGTGTTTGAACTGTTCTTCAGCTTGAAGTTGCAATCATCTCTGGTCACTATCAGTAAAACCAACACCTGGCGAGAATCAAATGTGCAACTTTGGCACCTTACGCACTTCCAGTCTGTCGTGCAATTACATCAAACTGACGAATTGCACCACTGGAGCTGCTGTGTACTGATGACCAATGGCTACTGATCTTACCACTGGGCCCCTGAAACCAATTACTCCTTTTTTGCTGAAGATCTGAAATGAAACACAGCGCAGAGGAGGTTATACTGATGATGGATCATCGATTATGGAGCATCTGGTTCAGGAAAATGAATAGTAAAATGTGGTGAAAATAGGCATAATTGAAGTCTGTGTTCGTTTACCGTAGCTTCCTGCGTTGATCACAGGCAATGTTATGTCGCTACTGTACTGGGATTTTCCTTCTATCGGTATCAATTCGTCAGAGAATTCGATTCACTGGTACTTCACCAGCACCCTTTGAAATGTTCATACGGCACAATGACCCACACTGTACCCAACGTCAACAATCTTCTGCATTACGACATCCAAGGGCACGTGGCAGAGTATTTTTATAAATAGTGAAAAATTAATCATGTTATGCAAGGTCAAATTGAATTTTAGTTTAATTAGTAAAGTCGCAAGAATGTAGAGTAAGTTTTAAAATGTCAAAAAATCACGTTCATTACCTTGGCCAGAATTCTAGCCCAGCGAGAGGGAAATCTGTCCTTCAATCCCCAGCATCCATGTAATCGCTTGCTCCATGTGTCCACTTGGAAACCTATATGAAGGGATGTTAAGCCTGACAGAGAAATTGTGAGTATCCTCCACTCTCTGACCTAAAGCTGAAACAGGAGATATCTATTCCAGCTTGGAGGGTAGCGAAGTTGAGGTGAGACAGAAAATATTACTTGGTGTAGATTCACATTGTTCTCATTGTGATTGTTTAAAAACTTGGGCCAGAAAAGACTCAAGCAGAAAGGAGCAGAAATAGTCCATTCTTAACACCGCTCCTGCCCCGTCACGCCATTCTGTACCATCATACCTCACACAGCACTTTTATGTCTTTTTCCAGCGTATCCAGCGTTGCCAAGTGGCTAACACATATTTATCGATCTCTACCATAAATAGACATCGAAGTTATTCATTGCTGTGAGGAAAATGTTGCATTTCGAGACAGTTGGGTTTCTGCATGAATGTTATAGGTTTTGCAGATGAGCAGCCGAGTCTGGTCTGAACACCTTTCAAACCATAAACTAAAACTCGACTCTGATGAGAGTTGCATCCACAACTTTTGAATGGCAGTCTTAAGAAGGGCTTAGAAATTCAACGCGCTTTCCATTGCACTACAGAGTCGCGGCCTCACCCAGTTTTCAGCACAATAGTTTGCCTTAGAACGATTTCGTTCGGGACACCCATCTCACTTCTGTCTGACCTCGTCACACTTTCCAGTATCTGGTCCTTATCCACGTGTGCTCTGGATCTTTAAGTTTTCAGCTACATACTGCTGAAATGTCCTCATAACACTTAGCATTACCGCACGTTCAAATAAGAAATTCCAGATGAACAACAGTCTATGGGTGAAAGCGTTCTTCCTAAATCTCCTCTAAATCGCTTTTCTCCTGCTTTTCATCTATGTCACTGGTTATTATTCCTTCCCGAAAAGCCTTATTCCTGTCATACATATCTATCCTCTCCATAATATGTGCATGTTAATCAGTTTCTCACTCAGCCTTCTCTGTGCTTAGTTACACAGCCCCAGCTTAGCTCATCTACCTTCACAATGGGAATGGTCCAGCCCTTGGCATTATTTTCATCTCCTGTGAACTTCTCCTCCTGTAATCAGACGGTTCCTGCGGTCTTGCGATTACAACGGAAAAAGAAATGCTCTTTGAAGAAATGCCAAAATGTCTGAACAAAATCAGCAGCTCTTGTCCATCTATGATGAGAAAGGACAGTGAACGCTTTGAGTCTAATGATTCGTGTTCGGAACTGATGGGATGTACGTGTTGGTGAAAAATGTGGAAGAGGGCGGACAGGATCCAAAATGATTGAACTCGATGTTGGGTCCTGAAATCTGCATGGTCTTTCAGTAGAAAATGAGTTGCCCGATCTTCCAGCTTGCGCTGTGCCTTGAAGAAGAACTGCAGCAGACCAGAGACTGGTATGATGGCTTGAGTACACAATGCAATCTTAAAGTGGCAGGACACTGGAAGACTGGGGTAATTTTTGTTGATTCTGGACAGAACTAAAGTCATTAGAGCTTTGTCACCGACTCTGTTTTCCTCTCTCCATTGTAGAGAGATCACATTCTCAGCAGGAACTACAGTTTTCTGGATTGAATGAAGTGCAGACAAATCACTGGAAGATGTGTCTGGAAGTTTCCACAGCGAGGAGAGACATCGGAAACCAGCAGGAAATGTATCTTACAACATAGAACGTTACAGTGGAGTACAGGCACTTCGGCCCTCGATGTTGCACAGACCTGTGAAAATAATGTGATGTCCATTGCAATGGAAAATTAACATTTCTTTTGAAACCAATTAAAGCACAGGGAAACAAAAAAAGTAAGGGCCTGACTTTGCAGAGGGCAAGTGTTGCAGACAGAAAGAAAATCTATGTATATTTAAACCGAACTAATAGCAGACTTACAAGGCCAGCAAACTACCATATCAACAGCCAAGGAATTAGAAAAAAAAAACTCCATATCTAGAAAGGAACTCGAATGTTTCAGGCCACTGACCTTGAAGTGTTGATAAGAAGAAGCGAATTGTACTTTAAAGGGAATATGTAAAAGCTATCAGGCGCCCATTACATGAGGCGTCTTGCCAATGTATTACCTGGGACACGGAAAACCTGAATTTGATGGAACTCCACGCGCTACATGCTGAAAACTTTCTGGTCCAAGAGAAGGAAAAACGGAAATTAAAGATGGAACAGCAAACACTTAAAGCTCAGCTTACTATGATGCAAATCGTCGCCCAGCCGCTGGAAGGATGTGCTGCGTGAAAAGAAGGGCTGGCAGAGGTAAATCTGGCGGGTGCTTTGTTTGCAGAGCATTGGACCACTGAGTGAGGCAGCGCACGCCCAGAGAGCCTCAATATGCCCTGGAGGCTGGGTAGCAGGGTGACTAATGGAGGAAGGCTGAGGTGGTGGGAAGGCCCAAAGTTACAGGTAAGCCTCTTTGCTTTATGCTTGGCAACGAATACTCGCTTATGCTCCTCTCTACTACTAACCTTATGGGCACTGAAACATGTCCCACCTCTATACTGAGCACTGAGTTTGCCAAGCAAGATCTCAGTGAATCATGAACTATATTTTCAGTACAACGATGATGCATATAATTCAATGCTTACATCTATGTTATATGTGGAAGGTGCACATCTTACTTTTTTGGAAGATACAAGGGCAACATATTCAGTTCATGAATCAAAGCAGTTCAAAGAGTCAACGCAAATAAAGATGAACGGAAGCTTCCTGAACTTAATGGGCACATCAGGAGTCGTGACACGTGAGAGATTTACCGCACCCCTATTGTGCGAAACCAGTAATGGGGAAACATTCCAATTCTCATTTCTGTTATCGGAATTCTGTACTTTAAATCTGATGTCTCGGGATCTCATAGTGAGACTGGGGTCCGATTTGCGCAGTACCCCGACGGGCTTGCAGGTAATACAAAAAGGAGATTTAACAGTGCAGGCTGGAAAATACGAATCACGACCCCTGATGCATGTCAGAGATCGATAGTTTCCGTGAGCGATTCACTCACCCAGGAAGCAAGTAACCATGTTAATCCCATTAACACAGATTTTCTTGCTGGAGCTACGCTGCACTGCACAGCACACATACACCGCGATGGTCCTGACAAATCATAAGAGAAGGATTCGTTCAGGATATTGGTTAAACCAGATCAGTTGTTATTGTGCGAATTTTATTGGAATGATCACAGATGTGCTGTCACTTTAAACTTTTTAAAGTATCTGTGACGGTAAGTAGACCCTTCTTTTTCATGTGGAAGGCTCTTTTCCTCACGGATCATTGGCGAAGGCATCCAGCGACAGGTGTCAGAATTTGGGACCATGGGTACGACAGGCGCAAAAAACGCAAGATTGTATCTTCAGGGTCGGTGTGGGTATCTGATTCAATGCAATTATAAGGACGTATAGGAAGAAACTAAATTGGCTAACTCAAGCAGACAGGGCAGTCCAGGTAATCCCCGGCAGGATTGTCATCTGGCGCTTACCTATGGTAGATGTCTCGGACCCAAGATTAAGAAGGGTCCCAACTGATTTCAGGGCAAAAGGCAAACACGATGTGGGGCTCAAACGAATCCTTAAGAATAACCCCGAAGTCTGAGTATCGTCCTGGCAAAGCAAAAGAGCCGTTAAAGCCCGAGGCTGTGCAAGGAATTACTCCAGTCTTTGAATCTCTCTTATAGGCTGGAGTGATAATCCCCCGTGAATAATCACTGGTGAGAACACCCATTTTTTTCGTTCAAAAAGGCAAACATTCCAGGTAAATCGGGGGAATCGGGAGGTTTGTTCATGACCTGCAGGTTATCGAGAACGCTGTTGTTCCGCACACCCCAAATGTTCCCAACCCCTATATTATATTGGCTCAAATTCCACTGGATGTAAATGGCTGTCTAT
The DNA here is from genome assembly GCF_047496795.1 of Chiloscyllium punctatum. Lineage (NCBI taxonomy): Eukaryota > Metazoa > Chordata > Chondrichthyes > Orectolobiformes > Hemiscylliidae > Chiloscyllium > Chiloscyllium punctatum. The sequence continues at coordinate 58,814,118 of NC_092768.1, forward strand.
TGTGGATTTATCAAATGCTTTGTTTTGTGTACCGTTACACGCCGACAGTCAATTCTGGTTCACTTTTCCATTCAAAGGCAAATGGTATACTTTCACGTGACATTTTCAAGATTACTGTGCGTCCCCACCATAATTAACAAGGCTCTCCACAGGAGTCTGGAGACTCTTGTTTTAACTGGGGGTGAGAGCGCTTCTGCAGTGTGTAAACGAATGCTTAATCGCAGCATCAACAGAGAAACAATGTGAGAAAGGTAGGCTTGCGATGCTCTGCCATCTAGTCTCGCAAAACTACAACTTGTGGAACAACGGTTGAAGTTCTTAGGTCACTTAATATCTGAACAAGGAAAGGCCATTAGTCAAGACAGAGTTCAAGCAAACCAGCAAAATTCAAAGCCTCACATGAAGAAACAATTGTTCTCCTTTTTGATCATGTGATCCTACTTAGAATGTTTAACCCGCATTACGCAAACCTTTAGGCGCCTAAAAGTGTCATAGTTCATGTTTCAGGTTTGCAGAGCTAGAGTCCGTTGCAGTGACCCCTGAGGCCTAGAGTGCCTTTGTTGAATTGAAATGGCACTCCAAACTACACCGTCGCTGGGATTCCAAATCCAAACAAGCCTTTTGTACAAACAGTGGATGAGAAGCGTGCCTGCATGACATTTGTGCTGATGCAGAATTGTGTGTAGAAAATTGAGGCCAGTAGCTTATTTTTCACCTCAACTTAGATCCCGTATCGGCAGGATTGCATAAATGCCTCTGTGTCGTGCCTGCATTTGAAAAGGCTGTTGTAGCTTCCAGGGACATAGTCGGCTTTGTTGAATTAAACCGACTGGACCCTCATGCAGTATCCTTACTGCTTTCTGAGCAAGACACAGCACACATGTCGGCTGCACGTTGGCTCACATACAATGCTATGCTATTGGAGAAGCCTAACATGACAATAAAGCGATGTAACGTCCTTCATGCTGCTTGTCTTCTCCCCACAGAAGGAGACGGAGACCCACATGATTCGGTCGCTGTAATTAATGACATTTGAAGCCCGAGAGCAGACGTGTAGGATTCACCAATTTAGAATCTGGATACGGGGTTTTATTGTGGATAGGTCAGCATTCAGAAGCAAAGAGATAGGCCAGTGTCTGGTATGTTGTAGCAACTACCCACGAGGTAGTCAAAGTGGGATCACTTCCTTCTCATCTGTTAGCGCAAGCAGCAGAGCTGATTGCCTTGATTGAGGCATGTAAATTGGCCGAAGGAAAAACAGTGAATATTTACATCGACAACAGATATGCATTCGGGGTTGTACATAATTTTGAATCCCTGTGGAAAAACAAGGGCTTCTTGACCTCCACTGGAAAACCAATCACATAATATTGCCTGATCTCTGACCTCCTGAAAGCAGTCCGATTGCCTAAATCAATCACTGTATGTAAATGTGAAGCCCACAGGAAAAATTATGATTCAATTTCTCAAGGCAATGAAAATGTAGACTGAGCGGCAAGGACAGCAGCCAATCAGCCGCCAAGTGATGAGTTTGACATGTGTGTGTCAAATATTTGTAATCCAAACGGTCTTATGGGAGGAACAGTCTCAGGCCACAAGGGCAGGGTGCAGAATGAGGGAATGGGTGTGGTGTGGCCCCAGTGGGAAACCCTGTCTACCACGATCTTTATTCCCTTTCTATGCCAAAGTAACACAAGGTAAGGACCATGTGTCAAAAGTGGGGATGCACGACAATATTTCAGCACGCTGATACAGAAAGGAATTTACTCACTACTCATAAAAATAAGGTGAATAATGTGTTATCTGTGCCACTAATAATGTGGGGAGGGGAATACAAATGAATCAGGCAGAACACCCCCAATCCCGACTAACACCCAGCGAAGGGAAAAGGCATTGTCTGGTAATAGTTGATGTTTTCCCATGGGGTGGAAGTGCTCCCACGTCTAAACAGGATGGCAGTTAAGATGACAGCTGTTAAGATCGCCGAAAGAGCCACGTTGATACACGCCAGCCGTTGCAAACGTGTAGTTGACCTTGAGGAGACATCGGACAACACCGGATCCAAATAAGTGTAAGTAATGATTAGAAGACTCATAGAAATATGGGACTGCATGGCAGGACGAGTTATGAAGGCAGGGGTGTCTGGGATACAACAGCAGACGGTAATCTTAACCAAGGATGTCAAGTTGACCTTTACATGCCACCCATGCCCGTTTGGTAACCAGGACGACTATAAATAAGGCAATAAATATTTACACAGAGATCCTTGTGTACCCAGTTACTGGCACTGAGTAGTATCCATCACAGCAACAGGTACGCCTGACACGGGATATCGGTTTCCTGTTATCAAAGAAGGAAGTGCCTTGGCAAGGGTAATAATAACCAAGATTCAGAAGAGCGATGAGGAAGCCTGGTGGTGTGGAATAGATAGATCCTTCTCCGATATCTATAGACAGGTGAATAGAGTGGTACAGCCTCGCACCCACCCCACCCGAGATGCAGTGCAGAAGGTCCTCCAAGAAATAGTAGCTCCTGGACTCGAAAAGATGAATGTCCAATGACCCGCACTGCAGATGGGCGGAAAGGCCTTTTCCAAGCTGACAGAAATGGAAGAAAGAAATAAACTGAATGTGCAGCTAAAATGATCACAAATGAAAAAAAAAGTGGATTCATTGAGAAAACATACAGCGCCATATTTCACTTTCCATGGAAGTCTACTGATAAGGACTCAGTGGTCTCACTGCTGTAGCAATGGGGGATTTCCTCTGACCGTTTATGTTGTTGACAACCTTCTCAAAGCAGGGAATTTGTATGGAACTGGCAATTAATCCAGTATTTTCACAAACAGGATTCAGACTAGCATAAAACAAAGAAGTGTGAATCCTGGAAATCTGAATCAACAACAGGAATTGACAGAGAAACTCTGCAGGCCTGACAGCATCTGTGGAGACAAAGAGATTTATTGTTTCATATCACAGATTCAGGCTATTTATGATTTTTATTGTTTTATTGCCTGGGTAATTGTCAATTTCACTTCGCGAAACAGCAGACTTACCAGAATCTCTCATTAGCTGACAGACGTCATCTGTAAAAATGCAAAATTCCTTTATCGGCTGGAATGCTGTTGCTGTTGCCCTGAGATGGTGAAAGGCTGGCCTTCATTACCTTTTTCTTCTCCTTTATGTCTATGAGCAGCCATGGTGAATGGAGAATTTCTGTTTGGCTCTCTGTATCATCTCACTCTCTTCTACATTCTCCCACTCTCTGTCTGTCAATATCCCTCATTTTTCATTTCTACTCTCGGAAAAGTGTTAAAATTGGAGGCTGTTCCATGGCTATGTACGCCCCCCACCCCCGGCCAGAGTGTGTAGAACTGGGCTCACATCTCCAAGTAATGTCTATGTTACTTAGGTCTGAGATCAGGTGACATTTGTTCACTCAAAACGTTATGAGCTTTTACAATTCTAAATAGTATTCATAATAGACCAGAAAAAAAAGCAATTTCACTCCAATTATAGGATTTCTATGGTGCCATTGCCGTTTGCCGAAAATCAATGAATGGTGACAGCAGACAATGAGAGCCATTATCTCATTGGATGCGTTATTACGGCAACATTGTCCTGCAAGTCTGCAGTCTCTCCTGCATCTCTTCATTATTCCCAAAAAAAAATTGAAAAGACGGACGGACAATAATAGTAGAAATGATAGACAAATCCTTGTCGAACAGAGTAAAAAGAACTCTGCGTTGAATTAGCAGGATAGAACAGAGACTAATGGGTCCACATCAGGAGTTAGGGCTTGGGAGCACGAAATAATAACGGTCTGAGCTCAAACACAAGAAGCATGCTGAGCCTTCACTTTCGCGATGTTGGATAAACGATACTGCTTTTACAAGAAGCTTAAACAATGAACTTTCAATGTACAGAACATTTGACAGCATTTGACACCATTAACGTCTTGTTATTACCATATGCTTTAACTGACGAAACCACAGACACGGTTCTTCAAATCAATAAGGGCATTTAATGAAGTATTTGATCACAGTTAATCGGACTACCTTTCTGCAATAAAGCTGCTCGATGAGAATTTATATCAACGTCCGCTTGTGCAGGAAAGAAGTTCACAGCTGGTGACTGTCCACTGAAAATGTACAGGAAGAGGCAATCTCTTCTTGCTTTGATTTCAAACTGATGCCTTCACCTCTTTAACCTGACAGGATAAACAGTATGCGTTCATCCTCTCAGCGCCGATTTACCGCCTGAATATGCACAGAGGGAAACTCATACCAAGTAACCAGGGTAATTGTAGTGAATTTGCCAGGAGTGGTGTGTGAGTTGGTGTTAACAGTGGGCAGTAAGGGCTAAACCATTAGCACTGACATTGATCCTTGTACCAACAGCTCCTCACTCACTTTCTGTGTCATTCATCTCAGTCATCATTGACTTTCAGTTTATCCTACTTTCCCTTCGAAACTTTACTTTTGTTCTGGACCACTTTTGGATGTCCACTTGGAAACTGCAGTTTTTTCAAAAGGAATTCTGGAGAATGCACGTCACTCTTTGGGATAGGCTTCACTGCCCAACCATAATTACTCAAGAGATTGAGATGGTAAGTTACTTTACTTCATCCTCGAAGTGCTCAACACAGTGATACAGCCATGATGTCGATAGGGAGGGAGTTCCAAGAATTAGACATAGCGACATTGAATGAACAGCGAGATAGTTTCAGCTCAGAAAGGTGAGATCCTTAGAGGGGATTTGCAGTGACAATTTATTCGGTGTATGTGCTGCCATGACTGCCAGAGGATGTGGTGGAGGCTCGTACAATTGCAACATTTAAGAGGCATTTGAAATTGTATATGAGTAGGAAGGGTTTGGAGGGATATGGGCCGTGTGCTGGCAAGAGGGACCAAATTGGGTTGGGATTTCCGGTCAGCATGGACAGGTTTGAACAAAGGGTCTGTTTCCCTGCAGTACATCTCCATGACTCTATGATTCCAGTTGGATGCAATCAATCACTAGATTCCTTCTGGCAGCACCGGGTCTGTGCTCTCTGTTGAAGCAGAAAATGGTTTTCATTCAGAGTAGCCACAAGAAGAGAAATAAATCTTCATTTCCTTACTTGGAATTTTATCCAGGCCTGGGCAATTCAAACCCAGACTCTGAAGCAGGGACTCCACTGAAGTTGACAATAACCCTTTCGACCTAACCTGTACAAACTCTTGTGCCTATCATTCTTTGTCCCCACATTTTGTAGCACCGGTCCTTGCTGTGGGTGGTGAAGGATCTAACTACTGCCTCGAAGAAAAACCGTGGGGTCAGAGACCCGATCGATCTGTCATGCAGCGGGGATTGCATTGCTCAGAACAGACGTGTTTGCTGTGTGGGACTGAAATTGAGCTCGATCACACACAGATACGGTGGAACAGCTGCCAGCAGATGTGGAGACGGTTGGGACAGTTTCTTTCGCACTCTGGAAAAAAGACTGGATCCTAAATTCAGGGGAGATAAGTGTCACAGATAGAAGGCTGAAAATTGGTTTGGGAACGATATGAGTCATGACCGAATGGCGGGCAGACCAGATGGGCTGAAAGCTCTAACTGTCCTCCGATGCCTTCTGGTCTCTGACCGTCCAGTATCTAAGGAAATAGAAACAGAGTTAATCGTGTATTTCGAAGTCCTCATCTCAGAACTCGGCGAGGTGAGAGGTGGAACAGTTCTGCTGTTAAATGTTGAGACTGGGAGAAAGTTTGTAGACGGAGTAATAAAAGAGAAACTGAGTATAAAGTTGAGAGTCAGGAGATATTCAATAAAATAGGTAGACGGAAATGGACATGGAATAATAAGTGTCACTGGTCTTGAAGACTTAACTCGGTTTTCCATTCCAAGATTCTACCAGACCTGCTGAGATTTTCCTGCAATTTCTTTTGTTGGTACTGAAACAGAAGGGAAAAGTCTGATCCTGGACCAATCAGCTATGTCTGCTCTGTGGACGTTTGAATTCTCTATTCGAACAAATCACTTCTGTTGTGGAAAAGCGGAGTGTTTTGGACCAGAAAGATGTGAAGTTCGGATGCTTCTGGAGTTCTTGTTGAAAAGTTCGGTGACGCGAGGAAGATGGTTTGCAGACTTTTCGTCCCTTTCTGGGTGACATTCTCAGCGCTGCAGAGGTTCCTGTGAAGCGCTGCTCTCATGTTTTGGTACGAATTCATTTGGTTTCATTCCTGCTGCTGCCGTTTGTTGGGATTGCAGATCCGGTCCAATGGATGGAATCCGTGGATGAGTGCCCTGCTTCCATGAATTGTCTACCTGTCTTCTGCTTGCCCTGTCCTATTATTGTTGTGCTGTTCTAGCCGAATGTGTGGCCCCTGCCATTTGTACGTATTGCTACTAGGGACTGCTGGACTGACGCCCACACAAATTCTTTGCCAAGAACCAATATCCACCCACCTTCATTCGCAAATGCATGGCACACAAAGTTCGCAACGTGGATTTGCTATGAGGTAATTTTTAAATCATGCTTCCCTGTGTTAAAAACAAATTCTGGAAAACGATATCCAGATTCCTCCGAACACTCGGACATATCACAGCACAGAAACCGAGGGCCTCAATCAGACAACAACTCACGAGAAAACAAGGCCCAATAGCCCATCATGTGCAGTTCAAACGTGGTTGACGAGATTCCACGCATGGACTGCACGAAACACGACATAGGAGAAAGAGGCTGACAACGAGAGAGCTGCAATCATAATTTCATCTGGACTGTAAAAACGCCTTGGACAGATGTTCCTTGCAGTTATGCACAGAATATTGAATGCCTCTGATTCCAGGGCTTGGAATTCGGATGATATGACAGTCTGCAGCACTGGTTACTTCCTTGTGTGAGGTAACTCCTGATGTAACACATGTCACACTCTCTTGCTCATTGAGAAATACATCCAAAATAGGAGCTTAGAGCAGCATTTCTGTTGTCCTTCTGGTGCTGTCCCTGACATGCCCTGTGGATCAGGGTCAAAATATGAAAATATTAACAGAGAATCGAAAATCCCGGGGCAAGGCCTAAGTGGATTGTAATGGTCTGAAGGAATAAATCTGAGAAGTTAGGAAAAGATATTTGCAGCAAAATTGATTCAAAATTATTTATTGAAAGTAAAATCACACTTGGCAATTTGCTAGACCTCTTTGCGAACATGACCAGCAGAGGTAATCAAGGGAGCTATTGATCTGAGTATTCTTGGACATGAAACAAACAAAGGTTAGTGACATATTCATTCCTTTTTTAGCGAACGAAATGGTCTTTCCTGATGGTTACAATGAAAGAGATGGTTCCCAATAAAAGACAGATTAAGTCGCTTGTAGATATACTTCAATGTGATACGATTCACTTTCAGCCCCTAATTACCCCAGAGATAGAGGGGGTGAGTTACTTTTCTTCACTCTTCAACTCGACAGCATGGAGGTACAGACATGAAACCGCTAGAGATGGAGTTCTTGAATTGGGAACCAGCGACACTGAAGGAACTAGGCAAAAGTGAGGACTGCAGATGCTGGAAACCTGATTTTAGATCAGAAAATGCTGGAAAAGCACAGCAGCATCCGAGGAGCAGAAAGTCGATGTTTCTGTTGCCAGTCTTTCTGCGTTCTGCAAATAATTTTCGTTTTTGGCTCAGATTTCCAGCAACTGCAGCTATTCGTATTATGTTAACATTCATAATGTTTTGGACAAAACCAATGACCTGCTAGCATCGGAAAATCGGCAGAAGTACTGGTACACCGATATGTTAGCTGAACAATACAACCATTCCATGAGCGGGAATACGATCCGGGCCACGGTGCTGAGAGTATCGAATCCTCACACGTAAATAACAAGACAAGGCGATAGATACTGTCGTATTTGGTGTAAATAAAACCCCCTTTATGAACATTTTCCTTGCAGATTATTTTCAACTTGTCTTCGTAGATTTACAAAGTGGGAAAAGGCCATTCCGCCTGTGTGCATTGCGGCTAATCAGAGAGCCATCTATTCCAGTCGCAGTTTCCAACTTTGGTCCAAAGTCTCGTGTATTCTCATGTTCCCAGGGCAAATGTCAATGACTTTATCCTGTGTTCTTAAATGGCACAACAATGGGGCTGATGTATGACACTTCCACAACAACTTGTAACTCTTTGGAGGAACTCATGCTCATTTTCACCCACAAAGGGAGACACACAGAAAGATCCCCCCAAAGGGACAGAGGGCTCCGTTGTGGTGAGCTGGAGTTTGAAATGGAAAATAGGACAAATGCAAGTTTTAAATGCGGAAGCACAGAAGCGACGACCCGGCAGGACTTCACAGAGGAGCGTCAACGTGGGGAACGGTTAAAGTGAGACATTCCCCTCGAGCCAGGTAGGACTCAAACCTACAATCTTCTGATCCGAAGTCAGACATGTTACCCATTACGCCACTGGCCCAATAGACGCGCTCACCGCTGGCGGAATGTCAATATGTAATGCCATGGACTTTCACGGAATCAGAATTAAAAAGGTGAACAAGCAGCGAAGATAATCACCAACACTGCTTCACTTCGAAGTTTCCAATTTGTGAAGCAGTGCCTTTCACTGGCAAAGGAGAAATATTTGTCCTCAGCTGCCTGCTTCAGGGTCGCCTCCTTCTCTGCTGGAAGTGTCCATCGTTTTATTCACAGTCCCGACGCGATTTCATGATCCACTCCAGTGAAAACGTGTCATGGTGTCGTCTAAGCAAGACCCTGCCGAAACTCAGCGAGAGACATCTGGTCATTTCGAGCTCAGGATGTGGAATTACACGAGCTGCGTGACACCTTGTATTGGCGCCGCCACTTCACTGCAAATTAGCGGCTCAAAACGGGCCATTGTTAGCATCAGCTTGATTTGTACCTTCCTGCAGTGCATTTGCTAAACAACATCAGATAGATCCCATCCGGCCAAGCTTACTTATCTATTTTCACACTCTGCAGTAATTCTACTATCTCTTCCTTGTGAACCTCAATCTCCTCTAGTCTAGACGCAAGTATCTCTGTAACCTCCCCGCCAACATTTTCATTACCTATAGCGAACTCTGTCGAAAAATATTTATTTAGTGCTTACTCCACCTCCACTGACTCCACACACGACTTCCCACTATTATCCTTGATTGTCCCAAATTTAACTCTCGTCATTCTTTTATTCCTGACATACCTATGGAAAGCCTGAGCGTTAACCCTGATCCTATTTGCCATCAGCTTCTCATGTCTCCTCCTGGCTCTTCTCAGATCTCTTTTTAGGTCTTTCCTGATATCGTTGGAACCCTCGAGCGCTCTAACTGAGATTTCACGTTTTGTCCTAACATAAGACTTCTTGTTCTTCTTGACCAGGGATTCTACTTCCTTAGTAAACCACGGTCACGCGTTCTCTATCTTCCTCCCTGCCTGACAGGTACATACTAATCTAGGACACACAGGAGCTTTTCCTTGAATAAGCTCCACATTTTTAATGTGCTCACCCACTACAGTTTCCTACCCCACTCTGCGCTTCCTAAATCTTACCTCATTGCATCGTGGTTTCCCTTCCACCAGCTGAAACTCTTGCTCCGTGGAGTACACCTATCCCTTTCCATCACGAAAGTAAACCTGAGAGAATTGTGATCGCTGTCTCCACAGTGCTCACCTACTTCCAAATCAGAAGCCTGGCCAGGCTCGTTACCCAGTACTAAATCGAAAGTTGCTTCTTCCCTTGAAGGCATGTCTACATACTGTGTCAGGAAGCCCTCCCGCACACACTGGACCAAAACTGACCCATCTATTGTACTCGTACTGTAGTGTTCTCAGTCAATATTGGGATATTGTCTTGAGTGTTCCAGAGTTTTTCATTGTCCCACAGTCCAGATGAAGTTTGTATTCCTCACGTACGGGAGCGAGAATTCTTTCAATGTCTCAGATCAGTTCCTGTGCCGAGAACATCAGAGTCAATGTCCCTTGCTCTACTCGGAATGACAATTTACACTTCTTCAATCTCCTATGATTCCATTTCCCAAAGAGTTTCTCAAGATTTCCAAGCTGGAGCCTAAATTATATGGTTTGCTTCCTAAACATTTTTCCAACTGCCAACTGACAATATTTTCACAGTATCTCTTCACAATCCACTGGCTTGCACCATGTCCAAGGATGAGAAGTCCCATTTGGTGGAGAGAATTCCTAGGCTGGTGAGTTTCACTTTGGAACAAAGATGGTTAAGTGGCAATTTCCTGCGGTTGTTTGTAATGATGGGAGAGGGAGCGGTGGGGAATGAGCACTCTGACGAGCAGGAGGAAGTGTTGCCAATGACCAGAGTCAGAGAACAGAGGACAAGGGGGGAAAGGAATCTAATGAAAAGCAGCACTTCTGCTCAGGGTGTTCAACAACAACTGCAGAAACCCGATGTGTCGAGCAATGTATCTGGAAAGAGAAACAGAGATACTGTTTTAAATGTGGAGCATTTCTGATAAAGAACTCGAGTTTCTCAAGTCTAATCAAATTACAGGCCTGGTTTGCAAAACCAGCTTTCTGAACTTTGAATTGTTCCAGCAAGAAAGCATTCATGACGTAGTCAGCAGGATTCTAACCTACGTGGGGAAACCCCAATGGATTTCAAATCCATCGCCTTAACCACTCGGCCATGACTACAGACAGCGGCGTGCCCTGAGCACTGACCAAATCAGCCGTGATCTCATTGAAAGCTGCCGCTGACTTGAGTTAAATGTTTCCATCTCCATTCATACCTTAGCTGTCATTTGTAAGGTGCGAGACACCAATGTGAAAGAAGAAAAGCACAAAGTTAGGAAAAGATATTTGCAGCCAAATTGAGACAAAATTATTCATTGAAAGGAAAATCACACTTGGCAATTTGCTAGATCTCTTTGCGAACATAACCAGCAGAGGTAATCAAGGGAGCTATTGATCTGAGTATTCTTGGACATGAAACAAACAAAGTTTAATAACATATTCATTTCTTTTTCTGACGAAGGAACTGGTCTTTCCAGATGCTCACAATGACAGAGATTTTTCCCAATTAAAGATGGCAAAAAAGTCCCATCTCGCATTGACACCATCGTTAGCGCTGCTGTTTCACAATGCCACAGAGTCAGGGTCAATTCCCGCCTCAAGCAACTGAATGCATGGAGTTTGCACATTCTCCCCGTGGCTGCGTGTGCTTGCTCTGGTTTTCTCCCACAGTCCAAAAATGTACGCTTTGTTGAAATGGCCGTGCTAAATTGACGGGGTTAAAGGAGAGGAATGCATTTGGGCTCGGGCGGGTCGGTGTGGAGTTGCTGGGCCGAAGGGCCTGTTTGCACATTGTAAGTATTCTAATCTACAGTAGTCAATGACCAAGGTACGGCGCACGTTGTTCGATGGGGCATATATACCTTTTCGATTGTTTTTCTTCAAAGTTTCTTTACAATTCAAACGGGAGAGGAAGAAGGGAAATGAATGTCTCGCATAATTCTTGCCTTCTTTTATCATTCACAGGCGGTATTTTTTCCTGTACGTTTTTTTTTACACTATGGTCAGAAACTTTGACAGTCAGAAACTTTTTCCCCGGGTACAACAGAGTGTTACAAGGGGACATAAATTTAAGGTGAAGGGTGGAAGGTATAGGGGAGATGTCAGGGGTGGGTTCTTTACCCAGAGAGTGGTGGGGCATGGAATGCGCTGCCGGAGGGAGTGGTAGAGTCAGATTCATTGGCGACCTTTAAGCGGCATTTGGATAGGTACATGGATGGGTGCTTAATCTAGGATAGAAGTTCGGCACAACATCGTGGGCCGAAGGGCCTGTTCTGTGCTGTATTGTTCTATGTTCTATGTTCTATGGTTACTGTTAGTGTTCTGGTCAGCCACACCGGCTGGTTTCCTCTTTCCTCAATGTTCCTCATCTCTACCCAAACACACTTTCCATCCTTATCTCCTGAATCAAAGTAATCTCTAACCATTGCATAATTGCCACGGAAAATGGGCTTTTCACACGCCTGTGTATGTCATTTTCCAATATTAATTGATCGTTTACTGTGTTGCAATTGCGCACGAGAAGAGGAAAATAAATAGAGGCCGGTGGTCCTAGGATTCAAACACACCTAATTGCAGCTAAAACGCAGATTACTGCACACAATGCGATCACGGAAGCATGCACCGAACCGTCAGGAAGCACACAATAAGTACAATGCTGGAGGTCATGTCAGGAACAGGACTAGAAACAAAACAGAAATACGTCTCTTGGGTACTATTTTGGACGAATTTCTCAATGAGCTATCGTGTTTTACATATGTTCCATCGGGAGTTACCTCACACAAGGAAGTAACCAGTGCTGCAGACGGTCATATAATCCGAGTTCCAAGTCCCGGAGTCAGAGACACTCAGTGCCCTGTGTGTACCTACAAGGAACAGCTGTGCATGGGGTTTACAGGGTAACTGAACTGCATGAATGCAGCTCGATGGTCGTCTGTCTGCTTCTCCTCTCTAGTTTTCTGTGCAGTCCCTGCGTGCAATCTTGTCAACTACTTTTGTCCGGCACAAGATGGGCATTGGTCACTTGTCTCTGAGAGAGGCTGTTGGTTTATGTGTTGTCATAATTCCGAGTGTAAGGAGGAATCTGGCTGTCAGTTCCCAGAAACTTACTTTAATAAATGGAAGCGTGCTTTTTAACTTGCCACGTGGCATATACTCGTTGCAAAGTTCGTGCACTGCGAATCACGTTGCGGGACTATCCAATTTTGGCAAATAATGTGTGTGTCAGTCACGAGTTGCCACGACCAGCTATCCCTAGTAGCAATACGGACAAATGGCAAGAACTACAAATTCGATTAGAGCTGCAAGGTTAATCTGACAGGGCAAACAGAAGGCACCAGAAGATTTCTGGGTGTACAGCAATCACCTAAGGTACATTTTCATGATAAAGTCTGTGCATCAGTAGAATCTGGGACCAAGGTAGTCTATGTTGGTTATTCATATTCCAGACAAGTTGCGTTGTTCTCCGTTTACTCTGAAAGTGAAGAGACATCGTTATTTCACCGTTATTTCGAAAGAAGATCCTGCATTGAATCTGTTCACCGTTTTTCGATGCTGTGGCAAAAAGGTGGGTAATCGCGATGTGAAACGTTGCTATGCTTTCATTTTCTTCATTACTGTCTTGGTGAGGGAGAAAGGTGATTGGCTCTCTCGATCAGAATGGGGCACCGGCGCATTGATGGCCCAATTTAATCACGGATATACTTGGAAATGTTCACTTTTAATGGTTCGTTGTTGTGTTTTGTTTTATGATACTTGAGCACTTTCTGGGACTTGGCAATACACTAAATCTCCAGTAGGTTTGGAATTGCCTCGCTGTTATTTGTGCGAGCAGTTCATGTCAGAGACGACTCACAGTGCCTCACAGACAGCACTTAAGCTTCGGTGTGTCTGATCATGGTACTGCCTTTTCAGTTTTGATTCTGTTCCACGATAAGAGCTGTCAGTTTTTGGATTCGTTGGAGAGCAAATTGGGTAATGCGATATGTGAGGTATTTTCCTTCAGCCAAAATCTTTGATGGCGAACTTGGGAAAGTGTCAAGAAGAATGGTCATTGGCAGCAAATATCCGGAAAACCTTCATCTCTGGATCGGTTGGGCTCATCCACCATCCAAACAAAATAGCCAAACTCGCTGACTGAGTAACAAACATCATCCTTTTTTTTTTGCAAATGGTGTATTCAAACCGTTGCCGGTGGCTGGAGCATCTCAGACTTGTCGAGAATGGAAACAAATCCCGCGATCCAACTTGCCCTTGCTGAATAGATAACCGAAATTAATCCATACATTTCTGCCAATATTTGTGCCTTATCTCTCCGAGGTCTTCCTATCTATACACCCATTCAGATGCCTTTGAAATGTTGTGAGTGCACCAGACTCTGCCACTAAATGTGGCAATTCATTCCACACACACAAAAGTTCTGTGTGAAAAGCATGTGTCCCTCACATCCCTTTTAAATTTTTCCTCTCTCACATTAAACGTTTACTAAGTAGATTTGAACTCGTGTGTCTTGTGAAGAAGTGCTCCCTGACTATTTACTCTGTCTGTCTTCCTCATGATTTTATAAGCTTCTGTGAGGCCATATCTAAGCACTGAAGCTCCTGGGAATCTGACGAAGCCTATTCAGTTTTGTTCTCATGTCCAAGCACGGCAAACCTTGTAATCCTTGTGAAGGTTTTCTAAACTTACACTTGCAAGAAGTGTGTCCAGCTGCAGCACTTGTTTGACCGCGTGGCCACTCTGGAGCTGCGGGTGGACTCACTGTGGAGTGTCAGCAATTCTGGAGAGTTATGTTGCCTCCTAGGTGCTCAGGCCAGGGATGTCGCGCATCGGCTGAAGAGCATTCGAAAAGGGGATCGTGAACAGCCAGTTGTCTTGGTGCATACAGGCACCAACGAAAAAATAACGAGATGAGGACCTGCAGGGAGAATTCAGGGAGCTAGGAGAGAAATTAAACAGGAGGACCTCAAAGGCAGTAATCCCGAGATCACTGCCGGTGCCATGTGACTGCCAACGTAGAAATGAATAAAAAAACGGCACGGTGAACACGTGAGTTGAGGAATGGTGCTGCAGGGCGGGTTTCAGATTTGTTGGATTTTGTGAGCAGCTCTGGGGAATGTGGAACTATAAGAAAATTGATGATCTACATCTGAACCAGGCGGGAACGTACGTCCTTTCGGGAGTCTTTGCGACTGCTGTTGGGGAGGTTTTATACTAATGTGGGAGGGGGCTGGGAACCACAAGAGTAAACAAGTCGGCAGTGAGGTGGAAACTGGAAACGCTAAGAATCTGGAAGATAGCATTAATAATGGGAAGAGTAGGCAGAGAGCAGATGAATGCAAAAGAACTGATGGCCTGAAATGCATCTACTTTAATGCATGGAGTATAGACAGATGAATTTAGGTGCCTGGAATATGACGTTATTGCGATCACATAGATTTAGTGGAAGGAAGGGCATGGTTGGCAACCAAATGTTCTAGGATATACACGCTTCAGACGGGAAGGGAGGGAACTAAAAGGGGAAGGAGTTGCATTGCTGGTCAGGGATGATATCATGGCTGTGCGAAAGGAGGACACCATGTAGGGCTTGGGTCGTGAGACACTATGGATGGAGCAGTGAAATAAGAAGGGTGAGGTTAGAATTTGGGGGCTGTATTACAGAGAGCGTGAGGTGTAAGAAAACAATAGTTAAACAGATCATGGAAAGACGTAGAGGCAATAATTTAGTGTTGATTGGAGATTTCTGTTTTCCCAACATTGACCGGGATACTCTTAGCGTCAGAGGTCTGGATTGGATACCATTTGTAAGAAGCCTCCAGGTGAGTTTTCTGGAGCGGTATATCAATAGTCCGACGAGGGAATAGGCCATATTGGAACTGATATTGGGGAATAATCCAGGGCTGGCGGTAGCAGTTGCCGTGGGTGATTTCTTTGGGAAGTGTCCAATATTCTGTAAGCGTTAGAATACTCATTGACAAAGATGAGAGTTGTCCTGAGGAAAGAGTACTAAACTGGGCCAAAGCTAATTATATCAAAATTATGCAGGAGGTCGGAAATGTGGATTGGACACAGCTATTTGTAGGAAAGTCAACAGTTCATATGTGTCAGGCTTTGAAAGCTAGGTTAAATATAGTGCAGGATAGGCATGTGCCGCTGAAGGCAAAGGATTTGAAAGGCAATATTCGTGAACTGTTGATGACAGGACAATTGTACGACTCGCCAAGAGGAAAAGGGAAGCATACATAACGCCTCGGCAGTGAACAACATAATGGTCCCTGGAGGAACATGAGAAGAGTAGTACAAGTATTAAACGAGGAATCAAGGGGGTTAAAAGGGGTCATGAAACAACTTCACGCTAGCTCAATTAAGGAGAATCCTAAAGCCTTATATTCATATATAAAAAGCAAGCGGGTAACCAGAGAAAGGATTGGTCCACTAAAGGAAAATTAAGGAAGGCTGTATGTCGAATCTGAGAGAGTGAATATGGTTCTGAATGATTATTTTGCATCAGTGCTCACTGAGGAGAGGAACATGATGAATGTTGAGTCTAGAGTAAGACATTTGATTAGTCTGGATCATGTTGACAAAAGTAGGGAAGCTGTGTTGTGCAGGCTAGGGGTAATTAATGTGGACAAATCCCAGGAACGGATGGGATCCATTCCTGGTTCCTGAGTGATGTGAGAGAGGAAATAGCTGGGGCCCTGACAGATATCTTCGTGGCATCCTTCAGCACAGGTAAGGTTCTGGACGACTGGAACGTTGCTCATATTGTCCCCTGTACAGGAAGGGTAGTCGGGATATTCCGGATAACTACAGAACAATGGGCCTAACATCAGTGTTGGGAAAGTTGCTGGAGAAGGTACTGAGGCATAGGATCTATTCATATTTAGAAAATAATGTGCATATCAGTGAGAGGCATAGAGTTTTTCTGGGAAGTGCCCAAGTTGATAGATGAAGGAAAGGCTGTTGATATCATATACATCCACTTCAGTAAAGAGTTAGATAAGGTTCCCCATGGTAACCAAATACAGAACGTAAAGTAACATGGTGTGCAGGGTGTTCTAGACAGGTGGATAAAGAATTAGTTGAGCAATGGGAGACAGAGAGTGGCAGTTGAATGGAGTTTCTGGAAATGGAGAAAGATGACCAGTAGTGCATCACAGGGGTCAGTGTTGTAGCCAAAGTTGTTTGTGATATACTTAAATGATCTGGAAGAGAGCACTGTTGCAATGATCAGAAAGTTTGCAGATGACACGAAGATTTCTGGACGAGCAGAAATAATAAGAGACTGTTAAAGAATACAGGAGGATATAGATATACTGGAAAGTTGGGCGGAGAAGTGGTAGCTGGAGTTCAAAACAGATAAATGTGAGGTGACGCATTTCGGTCAGTCTAATTCTAGATGGGGTTATACAATGAACAGAAGAGTTTTGGGGGAAAAAAAGTTGATGGACAGAGAGATCTGTGAGTGCAGGTCCATTATACACTGAAGTTTGCTGCACAGGTGGATAGAGTAGTCAAGCAGGCATATAGTATGCTTGGCTTCATTGGATAGGGTATTGAATAAAATGGCTGGAAAGTCATGTTAAAGTTGAACAATACATTGGTCTGGCCACACTTAGAATACTGTGTAATTTTCTGGTCGCCACATTACCAAAAGTATGTGGACGCTTTGGAGAGGGCGTGTAAATGGTTTAAGCGGATGTTGCCTCGTATGGAAGGTGCAAACTAGGAAGAGAGGTTGAGTAGGTTAGGTTTGTTTTCATTAGAAAAAAGGAGTTTGAGGGAGACCTTTTTGAGGTTTACAAAATCATGAAGGGTACAGACAGGGTAGATAGAGAAAAGTTTTATTTCCCAGGTTGAAGGATTAAATACCGACAGGTCACGCTTTCAAGGTGAGACGTGAAAAGTTTAAGAGGGATACACGCAGCATCTACCTGACACAGCGGGTGGTGGGTGTCTGGAACGCGTTCCCAGCAGAGACGGGAGAGGTAATCACGGTAGATACA
Source organism: Chiloscyllium punctatum (assembly GCF_047496795.1). Taxonomy (NCBI): domain Eukaryota; kingdom Metazoa; phylum Chordata; class Chondrichthyes; order Orectolobiformes; family Hemiscylliidae; genus Chiloscyllium; species Chiloscyllium punctatum. Next base: position 58,831,659 of record NC_092768.1, read on the forward strand.
TTTAAGAGGCGTCTGGACAGATGCATGAGTAGGTGGGGAGCAGAGGGATACAGATGTTTAGGAATTGGGTGACAGCTTTAAACAGTAGATTTGGATCAGCTCAGGCTTGAATGGATGTAGGGCCTGTTCCTTGTCTGTACATTCTTTTTGGTCTTTCTTCTTAAATTACGCCGATTTCATTACAACGTTTGTGAGGTCGAAGTGCCTGAAGTGAATCCATGCTGAAACACTAGTCATAACAAATCTAAGTGTTGCCTTTTGTGTGGTAGCGTGGTCGAGCGGTCTAATGTGCTGGATTTTAAGCTTCAGTTTCTACCGATTCGTGGCTTCAAATACCAGCATTGTAAGTGTGTGAGAGAACAGCGCATGTGTGGATACCTTTTAATTTGAGTGTTTGCAGCTCCTCAGTATGCTTACCCTCTCTGTGATAAACTTAGCCACTGTCTCTGAAAACAACGCAAGTTCCTGCTGTCCGACATATCCTCATATCCCGTCGATAACTTTGCTTTTGGATATCTGCGTTGCCAGTTTCTGTATCTCAAATGGTCAGCGCAGTTGGCTGAAATGTTGGTGGTTCGACCCCACCCAGGGAATAAGCCTCAAATATTTCAGCACAAGCATTTACCCCGACCATGTACTGACATTATAACCGGGAAAACTCATTCATGATTCACCCCAAGTCCGCAGGGAGCGAGACGGTTACACGCAGCAGAATACGACATCACTTTCTCCAAGCTCCCGATGCCAACAGAAAGCGGCCACTGCAGCTTCAATCAGCGGCTTTCTGCCAAGCCATGGGAAACAACTGGTGGAAATTCCTTCCTTAGTAACAGCTCTTTCCGTTTGAAAGGAGCAAAACTTTCATTTTAAATTGGAAAGGGCTTCAGGACATTGGAATGTTGCTCCAGTTCTTGGAACGTGTTATAAATAAAACTCCTGACTTGAAAATAAGAAGTGGTAAAGGTTTTAGGTAGAAAGAACAAAGAAAGTGTTGATTCAGACGACTCTGTCTCGTCAGCAGATGGGTATTGCCCAAAACTGTAAACGGAAATCATTGGGTTTCCTTAGGTAACTTCCCGACTGATTTACTGTCTGCCAGAGAGATTGGAAATCACATCAGCGACATAAAGGTGAGGGTAAAAATATGAAGATATTAAGGTTGAACCTTACATCCCGGGATAAATGCGGATTAGATTGTAATGCTTTGAAGAAATAACTGAAGTGGAAGGTGTGAGTGATACTTTTGTGATTAGGAGGAATGAACTGGATCCTAACAAATTGCTGATGAATTATGCTCGCAAAGTAATAGCAAACTAATCCACAGCGCACCGTGCTTGGTTAGCTCAGTCGGTGCAGTGTGAGATGCTTAATCTGAGGGTGGTGGCGCAAGCCTCACAATGGGCGCTTTCACTGCTTAATACAATTCCGGCTCTTCTTTCCACATGCAGTATTGCAACCCTTCACAGGGGAATGTTCTTGCTGCTTTCATTGACACATCTGTCCTCCTGCTTTTTATCACACGTCGGTTTCTGAGTGAACACAGTTTCCATTTTACTGGAGGCGCCAGAGTCAACTTTATCAGTGCAGCCGAAAATACAATGATTGATGTCCGTTTGAAAACGTGACGTTCCAAACCAACCGTGCACCACCCAAAGTGTTCAAAGGCACGGAAAGCGAATGGCCACTTGCGAGGGGTCTGACAGAGACGGATCAATGTCAAATGGGCCCTGAACCAATTTTCAGTGATTCAGATTGTTCTGATGGAAACCGAAGGGTACTCTCCCTCAACGTTTTGCAATTGTTCTTCTTGTGTTTAACGTAATGAACAGTATATTGTCAGTAATGAGAGTGGAGGTGCGGCAGGATCGTGAGGTTTAAGTGTGGGACATAGACACAGTCAGTCAAATATGCCCAAAGCACGGGAGAGTTGTTTGGTCCAGGATCACTGCCATCTTTTGTTTCGAAACCAACAAATGAAATTACTGGAAACTCTCAGCAGGTCTGGTATCATCTTGGAAATATAAATCGATTTAAGACTTCGGGACTAGTGACACTTCTTTTCCAAGTCCATCTAGTCCTGCTTTTGCACACTCTTCATTTTTATTGAATGTCTCCTGACTTCCAACTTTATATTCAGCTTCTCTTTTATTACTTCCTCTCCGACCATTTTCCCAGTCTCTAATTTTGTATCACAACTGTTCCAACTTTCACATTGCCCAGGACTTCGAACTGAACCAGTAACTCTGTTTCTATTTCCTTAGATAGCAGATGACCAGAGCCTGGAAGGCAGTGTGATTCCGAAAACCCATCCATGATTCGCCCCGAGTCCACAGGGAGCAAGACGGTTACACGCAGCAGAATACGACACCATGTTCACCAATTCCCCCGATGCCAACTGAAAGCGGCCACTGCAGCTTCAATCAGGGCTTCCTGCCAAACCCTGGGACTCAGCTCGTGGAAACTCCTTTCTCATTAACCGCTCTTCCCGTGGGAAAGGAACAAAACTTCCATTTTAAATTGAAAACGGCTACTGCAGATTGGGAGGTTGTTCCTGTTCTTGGAACGTGTTATTAACAAAACTCCTGTCTTGAAAATAAGAAGTGGTAAACGTTTTAGGCAGGAAGAACAAAGAAAATGTTGATTGTGAGGACTCTGTCTCGTCAGCAGATGGGAAATTCCCAATACTGTGAACAGAAATGATTGTGTTTCCAAAGGTAATTTTCCGACGGATTTACTGTCCGCCAGAGTGACTGGAAATCACTTCATATGAAAATATTCGAGTTGAATCTTAAATGCCGGGACAAGCGTTAAATAGATTGTAATGTTTTGAAGAAATAACAAAAGTGAAAGATGTGAATTATGCTCTTTGTGATTGGGAGGAATGAGCTGGATCTTTGCAAATTGCTGTGCCAGTTGAATTGTGCTCAGAATGAAATAGCAAACTAATTCGTCGTGTGCCAAGCCTGGATATCTCAGTTCGGTGAAATGTGCCGTTTTTAATCAGAGCGTCGTGCGTTCAACCCCCATAATAGTCGTTTTCAATGTTTAATAGAGTTCCAGCTCTTCGTTCCACATGCAGAATTGCAAACCAACGCTGGTGGAGCATTCTTGTTTCTTTCGTTGACACATATGTCCTCCTGCATTGATCACATGTCGGTTTCTGAGTCAAAACTGTCTGCACTTTACTGGAAGCACCAGAGACAACTTTATCAGTGTAGCTGAAATGATACCCATTTCAAAACGTGAGATTCCACTACATCCGTGCACCAACCAAAGTGTTCAAAGACACAGAACGCGAATGGCCATTTGTTAGTGGTCTGACAGAGACGGCTTAATGTCTCATGGGTCCTGAACAACAATTAACTGATTCAGAATGTGCTGATGGAACGCAACGGAGCTCTCCCTGAGCGTTTTGCAATTGTTCTTGTTGTGTGCTCATGTAAGTTTATGTAATGAACAGTATATTGCCAGTAACGAGGGTGGGGGTGGGGGTGGGGGTGGGGAAGGACTCTGAGGTTTCAGTGTGGGACAAACGTGATCTGATCGAACGGGTAAGTCAAATATTCCTAGAACATGGGAGAGCTGATTGGTCCAGGATCACTCCCATCTTCTGTTTCAGAATCAACAAATGAAATTGCTGGAAAATCTCAGCAGGTCCGGTCGCATCTTGAAAATGAAAACCGAATGAGATTTCGGGACTGGTGTTACTTCTTTTTCCATCTCCATGTCCCTCTGCCTTTCTACAAACTTCCTTTTTATTGAATATGCTCTGACTTCAAACTTTGTATCCAGCTTCACATTTATTGCTTCCTCTCCAAACATTTTCCCAGTCTCTAAAATTGTACCATGCTTGTTCTATCTCTCACTTTGCCCAGGACTTCCAACTGAACAAATAACTCTGTTTCTATTTCCTTAGATACCAGATGGCCAGAGATTGGAAGACATAGGAGGACGGTTAGCGCTTTCAGATTATCTAGTCTGCTCCGCCATTCAATCTTGGCTAACATCTGTTGGCAGCTGTTACACCGTGTCTACGTGTCATCAATCTCAGTTTCAGTGATTCTCGGCAAACACGAACTGTTCTGAGCAGCTCGATCGGGTCTCTGGCCCCACTGTGATCCTGTACTGGAGCAGTAATCATCTTCATCTCCTACGGAACGGATCGGCGCTTCAAAAAAAAAATCGGACAGGAAGACAGATAGGCTTGTGTGACAAGGCTTATGTGGAGGCAATTGCTTTCTGACCTGCTCAGTAAACCTTACTCTGTATATTCCCGCACATTCTAGCTGTTGTAGTGAAAGGGAATACAAGTCCAATTACTTGCCATCTACGCTTTTATTCGATATGTATTCTTCCTTGTTCTGAATATGTAGGGATGATTCCAGCACTGATGGTCACCATTTCTAAGAGTGCATGCCGCGAGCCCTGATATTTTCTGGAGAGTAGCAATATCGGTTTGTGCGAAAGTGGCCCAGTACAGAGTTTAGAAGAAACAATGCTGTTCCCTCTTTACGGACGACAGTCTTTCATATCATGATTGATGGGGCTTTATTGCATACTCATCAGCAAGCCTTGTTTTGAATTTACTCGCCCAATACTACTATGGCGGTGGAAAGAATATAATTCCGAATACCTGCGGCGTGATATTCATTTTCAAATTTCTATTTGCAGTGGTCCTTCATATGTGGCGATGTTTATATCACTGCTGGCCATCCTGTTTATGAGTGCAGTTACATATGTTCCTCTGTCTTGGCGCTGCAGGAAAAATTGTCTGCACCTTTTCAGCCAATATTTCCTGGATATTTCAACATGGTATTCTTTATTATTTCGATCATGTCCACTTTAAGGACATAGTTACCAGGCACTGATCCTTTCTGTAACAAAAGTACCACATTTGCTTTACATGCGAAGTTGGCCTGGTCAGTAACAAGGAGAGCATTTATTTCCTTCTGGAAACAGCGAACACTGGATTCATGATGCTAGTCTCTGTCAAATGCATCCGAAAACGTGCTCTGAAAGCTTCATTTGAACGCTGTGTGGCGTTTCTCAACGTGTGTCAACCAAAACCAGAAATCCTCAATCATAGATTGGAGCAGTTCACATATTCAAGTTTCGAAGCAGCAGACACACATACAGTTCATTCAGAATGAAAAGATTTACAGGCACAGATGAACTATCGACTCTTGTTCTCATACTGTTGCTAATATTACCATGTGGCCTGAAGTCTAAGCCATGTTGTAACTGAAAATGAGGAAATAACAGACAGGCTGCCGAATGACAGTATGTATTTTGTTTTCTTGTTCTCACAGAGTTCCAGGAAAATATGACAGCGAGGGAGAGGAATGCAAGTCAAGTGCAGCTCTGGTGAAACACCTTCTGTCTGATTCAGTCATCAATAAGAAACGTGAATGCGACTAAAGCGGGAAACCTTTTCACGACTCGAACAAAGAGCAATCACGAACAGTGACCACCTCTTTGACATCTCAGATCGCCTTTGACATTCCCTGAATATGTATAGGAACTATTTTTTGCACGCCTCAAAGTGAGAACAGTTTGATTTACAGACAATAAGTGAGTCACATGTCCTTGATTCCCATATAGGTTTCCAAATCAGCTTGCAGCCAGGTGGCAGTTACTCATGGATCTGCTGGATAATGCACTATTATGAAGAAATAACATGAAAGTTGGAACTCTTATTGGCTCTGGGTTTCGAATACTCTTGCTACGTGTTCTGCCATTCTCGGATTACAGTGGTAAACCAGTTTTTCAGTTCATCTGCGCAGCAGGAGAGTCGGCATTTCTGGCAGGAGCAGAATTCATTATCTCCAGTGATCACTTTATCTGAGGAGAGAGAATGAACAAAGTTTCACACAGCGACTAATCGGAATTGCATTCCGTTTCAGCATGGCAGCAGAAATGGGCGAGCAAATTCAAAGCCAGATTTGCTGATGAGAACAGCAAGCACGACCACGCAGATAGAGCAATTCCTTCCCACCGCTTATTCTGCAGAACTGGTACAGTTGCTGTGAGCATGCTGCAGGGTATCATCAAATACATGCTCTTGGGTTTTCGGTTTTGGCCTGTGTGCTCGCGTGGCTGAGCAACCTGAGACTCTGTTTTCAGATTCCACTTCTTAAGAAGGCTTGTGTTTGTATCCCTGCGCGGCCACGTGTGCTAATGGATTAAGCTGGCAACGTTTTGCAGGGATGAGCTGTGTTAAAGTTGAACAGAAAAAAAAGCAGTCATTTCTTCGAAACCGGCTGTGATGTGGCACAGCAGAAAACAACCAACATGTCAGTGCCCACGCTGTTTTCCACTTCTGCTGTAGTTGTCACGTTCCCCTCCAGCTCGAAAGGCCACCAGCATAATATGCGACTCAAAAACAGGCTGCGCCAATCTTTCATATTCCAGACAATTTGCATTTTTCACCGTTTCTCTGAAAGTGAATGGAGATATTTATTTCCCTGTTGATGTGAAATTAGGTTCTACATTGAATCTGTTCGCAGTTTTCTGTTGTTGTTGCCAAAAGGAGGGAAATAGCGATATGAAATTTGGTTACCTTTCCCTAATTTCCTTAATTTCTGTCCTGATGAGAGAGGCTGGTGATTGGTCCTCTCGATCCGGTGGAGACATCAGCCCAATTGTTCACCTCATCTAATCGAGACTGTAATTGGTAATCTTCACTTTTCATGGTTCATTGTTAGTCAGTTCTGATTCATGTTACTTGAGCACTTTCCTGGAAGTATTGGTGCTCTAAGGCGCCAGTACGTTGAAAGCACCATTTGGAATTGCCTCGCTGCAATTTGTGTGAGCAGCTCATGACCCAGACGACTCGCTCTGCCTCACAGACAGCATTCATGAGTCCGTGTGTCTGAAAATATGTTATCTTTGTCAGTTCTGCTTCTGTTCATGAGTTGTCAGTTTTTGGTTTCGCTGGAGACACACACACAGACAAAGACCCACATGGACACATATATTTTGTGTGGTGAATTGTTTTAGTACTTTCAGAGTTACATTGCACTTTACTCAGAAACCACATACATTCATGTAGAACTCTGAGCTCAAAAACTGCATGAAATTATGTAAAACTCTGTTATCTCACTTTTTGGATTGGAATCAATATAAACATCAGGTCATAGACACAGAACTCAGGGGACTAACACCTACAACATATTGTCTATCTATTACCATTGTTAACAGCTAACCCGAAAATGCAACTTTTTTTAAAAAGGGTTTTGTGATTTACACATAGAATACAGTGATAGTTTCACTTCTTTCAACAGATGAAAGGCTTAACAGACAATCAATTCTTCAATGTATAATTTCAGTTACATCACACTGCAAATTTTTGCTATAAGTTCTGTGTTACGATCGAGCACTCCACAAACACCTGATGAAGGAGCATCGCTCCGAAAGCTAGTGTGCTTCCAATTAAACCTGTTGGACGATAACCTGGCGTTGTGTGATTTTTGACTTGGTACACCCCAGTCCAACACCGGCATCTCCGAATCACAATTCATTCCCGACAGCTTGCAAGTGTTCCCTTAGAAACTGCTGCTTTTGGAAACGTATTAGTGGGACAAAGTCATTGCTCAATGTGATGGGATGCACCGTCAATCCCTAACTACTCGAGAGATTGAGATTTTGAGTTACTCCGCAGAACCCTGGATGTCCTCAGTAGCGGGGTACAGGCATGATGCCATGAGGCAAGGATTTAGATGTAGTGACATTGAAGGAACAGCGAGATATTTTCAACTGGGAAACGCGAAAACCTTGGAGGGGTAATTGCGGTGATAGCTTTCGCTTGTATTTGCTGCCATTGTCCTTCCAGACAGATGCTGATCGATCACGGAATTGTTCTGGCAGGATCCGTGTGTGTGTTCTGGGTGCAACCAGGATTTAGTTTTCATTCGGATAATTCACAAGAAGAGAATTAAATATTCATTTCCTGACTGGGAATGAAAGTCTGTTCTGGGCAATGCAAACTCAGACTCGTATGCAGGGATGTCCATTGGTATTGCAGTAGCCTTTGGGACATGTACAAACTCTAGTGCCTGCTCTTCACGTCATAATCCACTTTGTCAGCAGTGTTTCTCTCTCCAAGTTTCCAAGCCGGTTCATATTATCACCCTTGGTTTCAATGTGAAGAAGGCAATGCCGTGATAATCTGCTGTTGTTCAGCAGATATATTGCAGCAAGTTAAGTAAAGACTGATGCTAACACGAGCTCGTTTTGAGCTGCGCTGATGTGTTGGCAGCAAGAAAGTCATCGTTCAACTCGCCTCATTCCGGATGATGGGCTCGAAATGACCAGTGGTTTCTCGCTGAATTAGTTCAGGCTCTGGAATGTAAAAAACTTCAAGTATGAAAGTACAATGAAAGGAAATGTTTCACAGAGTGAGGCATTCCAAGTGAAACAGTGACGGTGATAATGTTTGCTGATTTTTCACCTTGTGAATGCTGTTTCCCTGATGTAGACGTTTACATTACCTATAGACAAACTGTCACAGCCAGACCTGGTCTTTGGGTCAGTGACGGAATTGTTAACACGCCTGACGTCGAATTGTGGGATTGTCAGTTCGCATTTAAAATCACGAGGATGCAGCCTGCTCGTCCATTCCTGTTGTCTGTCAGGAACGGAAGGGTTTGGGTTTTCGAATTTACAGTTTCTTTCGTCCACTTCAAATTCTAGCTCAGATCAACGTCTCTCATTGTCTGTAGAACTGGCTTTGGTTTAACCAAAAGCTGCCTTTTGGCGGTTGAACTTGCATGTTGGAACGGACATCGGAAGTGAAGCTCAAGGATCTGGTCAAATCCTGAGAACTCTGCCACTTTCAAGGAATGTGTCTGTGTGTCTCTTTCTGTGGGAGACACGACGTGGGTAATAACAGTGTGACTATGTCAAACTTCAATCCCAATGTTGTGTCATCTAAGATCAAAGCGAGAACCTCACTGCCATTTGCACTGGAAATATCAGAACACATAAGGTTATGGACCAAAGCTGGAAACTGGAAATAGAATGGATGAATGTCTTTAAAAGAGACTGCACCATGGGCCAAATGGGACTTTCCATTCTGCAAACCTTGAAGACGAGTAGAAACCAATCTGCAGTGAAACTGATCAGAAATGAAATGGAAAATCCATTTCATTGAGAATAAGCGCAAGAGCGTCTGACTTCATTCCGTGTAATCTCGTAGTTAGGATTTGGAACTCTAACCGCAATAGTGTTGGTTCTATACTCGGACAGGGAATGCATGTTTTATTGTGCAAATATATCGTGGAACCAGTATTTCTTACCAGTGGTCCGAACCTGGTAATGCTTCGTTTTGTGCCAGGTTATCAAAAATCAAAAAGATACAGGTTTTGTAAAAATGAACTAAAAACGATAATTGACAGAGAAACCCGCTACAACTGGCAACATCGGTGGAGAGAAACAGGTTTTTGTTTCTTTAGATGGACAGGAAACAGGTTAGTTATAGATTTCTAGGTTATACTGTTGGGAAAATGATAATCTTACCTGTCGAAACAGGATATTTATCAAAATCACTCTTGAGCTTACAAACATCGATTTTACAATCTAAAAAGGACTTAATCAGCTGTCATGCTACATTCATTTTCCTGAGCTGGTAGAAGGCTATGTTTTAATGGCTACATTTCCTTGTGTTTCTGTTATTTAGCAGTCACGCTGAATGGAGAATTGTTTCTTTCAGTGTCTGCCTCAATATGTGTCTTTGTTTTTTATATATTTGTCTCTGTATCGTCCTGGGCCTTTTTCACATTCTCCGACTCTCTGGCTCTCCATATCCCTCATTTTCCAGTTCTCCTCTTGAAAAGCCTGACATTCAGAGACAGTTTGAGATTCGAACTGCTGAGAGGCTTTCTGACGCCTGGCTGGAGTCGGTCGAAGTAGTCTCACATTCTCTGGATAATGCGTCTGTCACATCGAGCTGAGGCAAGGAGACATTTCTGCCTCAAAATCTTTTCGAAGTTAAAGGTAAAGTTGAATTCCTTATCCAACAGAAAAAGAAAGTAATTACATAATAGCTGAAGAAGAACAACCATGCATTTACTGTTGGTGTACAACGAATGAATGGTGACAGCAGAGAATGAGGGTGATCATGTCTTGGTGTCAGTGCCATTACCACAACATTTCCTGGGAATGCTGCAGTGTCTCCTGCCTCACCACTTAATTTCCACAAAACTGGGAATGAAGGAATGAGAATAAGAGGATGAGAAGCAGAAGTTCTTGTGGAACTGCCGGAAGAATCTCCAGGTTAAAATAGTAGTTAAAAAGAGAAACCTACACTACTGGATTTAAACCAGGAAAATGAAGCCGGAACGCGAAATCAGAATGTACAGAAATTCAAACAGGACACTGAGTTTCACAATCAGCAACACAATACTTGCGAGAAATAACGAGCTTTCAATACAATGAGCAGGCACCAGTGTGATTGGAGCTGCTTTCACCAGCTAAGCCATGGCGCCACGTTCAAAGCAAGATTTCTCGTCCATATGTGCAATGCCTGAACCACTTGATCACAGGAATTCGACAACGCGTTTTCTGTATTAATGTTGCTCAGTATGAATGGCAATCAAACTCTGCTTGTGCAAATATAGACGTTTCAATGCTGAGCATGCCCCACTAAAAAGGCACAGAAAAAGACAGTATCCTCTTGCATTGGCATCCAACAGATATTTTCATCTGTTTAAACTGACAGAATAAAGAGGATGTGCTCGTCTCCTCTCACGTCCCATTAACCACGTTAACACACACGCAGGGATTTTCAAACCAAGATGAACAGGCTCATTGTTGTGAATTGACAGCAGTGGTGTGTGAGTCATTGCGAACAGTGAGCAATAAATGCTGAACCAATAGCACTGACACTGAGCCTTGCACCATCAGCTCCAAACTCACATCTTGTGTCATGTCTCCTAGGCATCAGTGCATTTGACTTTAATTATTCTACCTTGCACCTCTCCTCAATTTATTCAGACCACTTGCAGTGTCGAATTAGAACATGCAATTATTAGAAATGCATTTCTGGGACACAGTTGTCTTTCAATGGGACAAGATTCACTGCCCACCCCTAATTATCCCAAAGATGTAGGGGACGAATTACTTTTGTTAAATCCTCAAATCCTTTGTATGGAGCTATTGACAAGAAACCGCTAGAGATGGAGTTCTTGCATTGCGGAAAGCACACAGACCCCAAACTGCTAACGTAACTCACCCAGGGAAGAGCAGATGGACCCCACTCTGTCAATGTAACTCAACCAGGGGACAGAAGTCTGACATCATACGATCAATGTAACTCAACGATGAAATTATGGCCTGACCGCACTCTGTTAATGTAACTCACCCAGGGAAGAGTAGACTGGCGCCACTCTGTCAATGTTAGTCATCCAGGGAAGAGGAGACTGACCCAACACTTTATATGTAACTCACCCAGCAAATGGCAGACTTACACCACTCAGAGAAGAGCAGCCTGTACCCATTCTGTCTCTGTCACTCATCCAGGAAAGAGCAGGCTGATCTGATTCTGTCAATGAAACACAAGCAGGGAGACGAACCTGACCCCACTCTGTCAAAGTAACTCAATCAGAGAAGAGAAGACTTATTCCATTCTGTCTATGTGAATCATCCAGCGAAGACAGTAATGAAACTATCCGTGCTGTTAAACTCAGACAGAGAAGAGCAGACTCTCACGATTCTGAGAAAGTAACACGCCCGTGGAGGAGCGGACTGACACCACTCTCTTAACGTAGCTCACCCAGGGAAGAACAGACTGAGTGCACTCTGTGATATTACTCACTCAGACAGGAGCAGACTGACCCCATTCTGTTAATATGACTCTCCAAGGGAAGAGCAGATGAAGCCCAATCTGTCAATGTGACTCAACCATGGAAGAGCACTCTGACCTCACGCGATCACTTTAACACAACTAGGAAATTGCAGACTGACGCCACTCTGTCAATGCAACTCACCCAGGGAAGAGTAGACTGACCCCACACTGTCCAAATAACTCACTCCGTGAAAACCAGACTGACGCCACTCTGTCAATGTAACTCACTGAGGGAAGAGCAAACTGACGCCACTCAGTCAGTGTTACTCACCGAGGGAAGGGCAGACTGACCCCACACTCTCAGTGTAACTCAGCAGACTGATCCCACACGGTCAATTCACTGAAGATTAGTCTGACCCCACTCTATAAATGTAATTCACTCAGGGAAGAGCAGACTGATCCCATTCTGTCTATGGCACTCACCCAATGAATGAACACTCACCCACTCTACCAATGTAACTCGCCAGAGAAGAGCAGACGGAAGCCAGACTGTCAACATAAATTATCGAGGGAAGAGAATACTGACCCCACTCTTTCTGTTTCGCTCAGGCAGGGAAGAGCAGACTGTCACCACTCTGTGAAAGAAATTCGCCCAGGGAAGGGCAGACTGACCCTACTGTATCTGCGTGACTGACACAGGTAAGAGCAACTAATCCAAACCTGTCAATGTCTCTCCCTCAGGGAAGAATTCCCTGACCCCTCTCTGTCCATGTAGCTCACACAGGAAACAGCAGACTAACCCCACTCTGTCTATTTAAGTTCACAAAAATCCTCTGAAGTACGTCCTATCCAGACACTCTCCACATCCCTGTCTCTGTAACCGTGTGCAATCAATGGCGAATCCAAATAACCTGCAAATGTTTAGAATGTGGCAGCAAACCAGAGCTATCACACAGAAATTGGGCGAATGTGCAAACTTCCATCAGGCAGTCACCTAAACCTGGAATGGAAACCAAACCCGACATCAGTCGTGATTATAAAATGGCAGAACAGAAACCCAGCAAAAAGAGTTGCCTCTCTGTGTGTTGTAACGATTCTGAGGATTAATGAAGCCTCCCCTCACTGGAGTTAATCTCCATTTTTATCACTGCCAACCTTCTTCAAAGCAAAACACGCACTTGCTTTTATCAGACTTCTGATATCCCGCTTTCATCCCGCTTTTTACCTCATCATATTTCTGACTTTACAAACTACGTTATAACAGGTTGACAACTGCAGAATGAGCTTTGTTCCGTTCTCCACTGATGTTGAGAGTAGTAATACAGCGAATTCGAGTAGGACTTGCTGCGCTTGCGGGTGGTGTATTCGCGGCATTATGGCTTCTTTTTTTTGATTTTCGGTCTACTATTTCGAGTTCATTGCGCAGACTTCTGAAGAAGACTTCTTGGAGTCGAAATGGTAACTGTGTTTTCTCTCGAAAGACAGACGTAGCTTTATTTCTGTTCTCTTATAAATTGATCTTCTTCTGATCTTTGTAAGTGAAATAGGGTGCATTACTATTGCCCGTTTTTTAGTTTCAATATCAATAGAAACATGAAGGAGACAATATCAAAGAACACAAAGTTCTGAGTTGTTAAGCTAATTTTTGCAGCAATGGTGGACATGAAGGTCAAATTAAGATAACGGTTCAAGAAAATTTAGTCTGAAAGTGGTATGTGACTTTAGTTCCAAATATATGTTTCCGTTCTTGCAGTACATCTTTTTGACTCCCAGAAAACATTGATTGTTTTCTGTATTCACTTTGTTTCGCGATATCTGTCCTCTGGTCGACCAGGGACAACTTGAATTTGCGTCTGCATTGAATAAGATTTCGCTCTTTCTTTCAAGAAACAAACCTATGCATTATGTAACATTTATCATGCTGATGGCTAAGAAGTTCAAAATGAATTACGGTTTATGGATCGTGAGCAAGAATGAAGTGATCCACTTGCGAACAGATGTCACAAAGCCCTATTCCTACATCGGGCCTGAACGGTCCATTGGCAGAGTCTGCAGACAGGAAATGTCTAAGTGAACTAGTTCTTTGTTCAGTTTGATTTGATACCAATGGTAGTGCTGTTTTGGGGCAGAAATGTGTCAACATCTCTGACATTAGAGTCAAAATTTAAGTCACATCTACTCCATGGAGTATCTTCTCAGATCGGAACATGCTGACATGAAAACGTCTAGCTCTGAGAGCAAAGGTTTTTACATTAAACTGGGAGTATGTTTAACTAAGCAATTCAGATAGCCAAGATGAATAATTGGTATTTGGTTGTTCATGTTGAGCTCTCCACACCAACTGCTCCAACGAAGGTCGTGGATAAGATCCCCATCGATTATTTTGGTCAATTGTAGCCTCAACAACAACCTATTGTTCTGAACAATGCTAATACACAAGCAGAGGGCTAAGTCTGATTTTCATCGCTAATTTTCAAATTCAGTTCTTAATGTACAGTTTCTTACGAATGTGGACAGCAGAAGACCGTTAACATTCCATTTCTAATATTTCCAGAAAATTCTACTCCGCTGATATCGCCTTGCCTTATCACACCTCAAGCCAGGAACCTGGATCAGTCGAGTTCCTTTCCACACATGGAGTTGCTTTTTCCAATTCATTGACTGCTGATATAATAGATTATTGGCCTTGAGAGTCAGTTGTAAATTAGGTTGAACTTTCTCAGCTTGACTTTCAACTGATCCTAAAAAAAACTCATCACCTGCAAGTAAATGTATTGCATTGCTTCTTGTTTTGCTTAATTCCACGCCCGCCCGCCCCCCCCCCCACCCCCGAACATCCAAATTTCACGATAGTTCGACAAATGTTTTGAAACTGATTCGTGTTGGAGGTTGGTTACTTTTTGTGTCTCGACACATAATTTATTCATTTAGACGTCTTGAAATTACTTCAGATTCTTCACAGTTAAAAATTTACTTTCGATTGAAGGCAAAGCGCAGGCTCCACGAAATCCAGATTCTGCAAAGGAATTAATGACTTTTAAACGATTCAACGCTGTGAGCAGGATTCAAACCTACGCAGGGAGACCCCATTAGATTTCAAATCCAACGCCTTAACCTCTCGGCCATCACAGCTGCATAAGAGGGGCCAATTTTCATAGTAAAAAAACTTAATTCATGAAATATGTACTTTGTTTGAAGAACAAATTGTCAAGACCCAAAGATTTCGCCAAATCCTTTGCAGAGACCCAGACGAACGTTACCTTAGCAGATTGACAGGCTTTCACCGCAAACTAGATCCTGACACAGCTGAAGTTGTGGGAATAATTCTTCGTTGAATTATAGAGTCACGGATGTACACCACACGAAGAAAGGATCATTGTCTCACTGTCCGATCGATTTTGACTCAATTGCTCATCATCTGGTGCTAAAGTTGTGTTTTAATATTCATCGAAATATGGTATTAGAAATGTTGATGCTAAGTCCATAAACACTAGCTACATTCGTAAAAAACAAAACGGAATTAGAAAGAATGCAGAACCAATTTACAGGAATGGATCCAGCAACTAAACCGTAAGTTCTGACTTCAGGTAATGAACTTGTGAGCACAAGAGAGGACGATTGACGGAAGATTCGGAACTTGAAATCGTCTTGACAGAATTATTTGCAAAGTTTTTGCGGTTGTTCTAGAGTCATCAAGTCCTTGAACAATACAACATGGAAAGTGGCCCTTCTTTCCAACTTGACCATTGAGGAGAGTTATCCTAAATTAGTAGGTCCCATTTGCCAACTTTTGGCCTACATCCCTCTGAACCTTGTTACTCATATATCCATCCAGATGCCATTAAATGTTACAGTTGTACCAGTCTCCAACAATTTCTCTGTCAGCTCATTCTGAACACGACTGAAAATGTTGCCCCTGACGTCCCTTTTAAATCCTTACCCACTAATTTTAAACTGATGTTTTCTAAGTTTTGACTTCCTCACCAGCAGGAAAACACGAGTCAACCTATCCATGTCCCTCATGATTTGATAAATAGCAACGATTTGACTTTATCATACTTGTCAGGAGGGAAATGTGTGGAGATTATTTGTCGAAGATTTGAAGAAGAAAGTCTGATGTACTGATTTTTAGAATTGCATCTTGGAGAAGTTTTTAATAAGTCATTGAAGTCTAGTAGCAGTTGTAGAAGTCTGTTGTGAAAGCTGCAGAAGGATTTCAGGGCACGAGAACGAAGCATTATTTCCAATGTATTGTGGCTCAGTTCGACCACACTTGGACTACAGTATGAGGAATTATAATCCTCAATTTAGGAAAGATACTAATGCCATATGAGGAATACCACGAATGGTGATTAGCCTTGATATCATGGATGAACATTAGTCCTGTGAATTGAAATTGGGCAAATCCGGTCTTTTTTAACAGTTTCAACACGAGAGAGGTAATCTCATTGAGAGTTGCAAAATATTTGAAGAGATAAACAGGGTGGTGCAATTAAATTTTGTTCCCTCATTGGTGAATCTAGAAGCAGGAGAGGACAATTTTAAAATGAAGCATTGTGAATTATGACCAGGATGAGAACTATTGATTTTTATCTTAGCCTTGAGAAGTCTCGCTATTCACCACTACAGTGAGCCTTGGATATTTGGTCTTTGAATGCATCACTATCAGCCTGACCCGCCGACAATAACTGCATCACTATGGACCTGACCCCTCACACTTACCACCTTAATTTCAGCGTGAACCCCTCAAACTTACTGCATCACTATCCATCTGGTGCCCTCACATTTACTGCGCCACTTTCACTTCGAGACCCTCATTTTGACTGGGTCACTATCAGCCTGACTGCCAAACACTTACTTTGTCACGATCAGTCACGTCCTTACACTTCCTATGTTACTATTATCCTGACTCCTTACACTTAGTGTGTCACTATCATCCTGAGCGGCTCACACTTACTGCATCACTAGCACACCAACACTCTCACCTTTACTGCGTCACTATCAGCCTGACACCTCACACGTACTGCATCACTATTAGCCTGACCCGTTCACACGTTTTGCGTCACTACTACCCTGACCCCCTCACAATTGCTGTGTCGCTATTAGCCTGAGCCCCTCACTATCACGCTGATCAAGCTCACAATTACAGCATCACTATCACCCTGACCCTCACACACGTAATGCATGACTGTCACACTGAGACACTCACATTTTCTGCGTCATTATCAGCCGGACCCTCCAGCACACAGCGTCACTATCAACCTGGCCCCTCACACTTGCATGCCTCAATATCAGCGTGAACCCCTCACACTTACTGCATCACTGTCCATCTGCCATCCTCACACTTACTGCACCAGTTTCACCGTGACATCCTCATTTTTACTGCGTGACTATCAGCCTGACAACCACACACATGTTGCGTCACTATCAGTGACGCCCTCGCACTTCCTATGTTAATGTCACCCTCATTTCTAAAACCTACTGCGTCACTATCAGCCTGATTTCATCACACTTTTTGTGTCAGCATCAGACTGACGCCTCACGCTTACCCTGTTACTAAAACTCTGCCCCATCACACTGATTCCGTCACTATCAGCCTGACCCCTCAGACGTACTGCGTCAATATCACCCTGACCCACTCACACTTTTTGTATCAGTTTCAGACTGATGCCTCGCACTTACTATATGAGTAAAACTCTCCCCCTCACACTGACTGTGTCACTCTCAGCCTGACCCCTTCATACTTACTGCGGCAATATCAGTCTGACCCCTCAGACTTACTGTGTCACACTCACTCTGATCCTCTCTCATTTACTGCGTCACTCTCACCCTGACCTCCTCACATTTACTGCCTCACTATCACCCTGACCCACTAACACAGTCTTTGCCATTTCACCTTGCCGGCCTTATTTTTATTGCGTCCCCATCAGCCTAACTGCCACACACTTATTGCGTCACTTTCAGTCACGCCCTCACACTTCCCATGTTACTATCACCCTGAATCCTTACACTTATTGTATCACTATCAGGCTGACCCCTCACACTTACTGTGTCACTATCCGCCTTACTCCATCACATTTATTGTGTCAGTATCAGACTGACGCCTCACACTTATCTTGTCACTAAAACACTGCCCCATCACATTGACTGTGTCATTATCAGCCTGACTCCCTCACACTTACTGCTTCACAATCGCAAGGCCCCTCTCTCACTTACGACGTCATTTACACCCTAACACCCCACACTTGCTGTGGCACTATCACACTGAGGGCCGTACACTTAGTGTCACTGTCATCCTGACCCCTTACACTTACTGCGTCACTATCACTCTGGTATCTCACATCCACTGCGTCACTATCATCCTGAGCCGCTTACACCTGTTGTGTCACTATCACTTTGACCCCAACACACTAACTGCATCAATATCAGCCTGACCATTTCACACATACTGCGCCACCACAAGGCTGACTCCCTCACATATACTGCATCATGATCAGGCTTACCCAAAAATGCTTACTGCGTCACTATCACCCTGACTCCCCACTCTTACTGCGTCAAGATCATTGTGCCGCCATACACTTACAGCGTAACTATCATCCTGACAACGTCACATTTACTGCGTCAAGATCAGCCTGATCCCTCAAACTTAATGCATCACTATCAGCTTCAACACTCACATTTACTGCGTCACTTCTAGCACTACCCCTGCACACTTACTACATCCCTAACCGCCTTACCCCCTCGCATTTACTTCGTCACTATCAGCCTGAGACACTCACACATACAGCTTTATTACAACCTGGACCTGTGAGTGCATCTTCATCAATGTCACCCTGACCCCTTGCCCATACTGCGTCACTATAAGCCTAGCCCCTCAAATGTTCTGCGTCACTATTACACTGACATCTCACACTCACTGCATCACTATCACCCTGACCTCTCACAATTACTGCATCACTACAACCTGACCCCTGAAAGCATCTGCATCACTGTCACCCTGACCCCATCACACTTGCCATGTCACTATCACAATGACACATTCACACAGTCTGCTTCACTGTCATCCTGACACCTCACACTCACTGGATCACTACCATCCTCCCCCTCATACTGACCTGTCACTATCATCCAAAGCCGCTCACACTTATTGCGTTCCTATCACTCTGCTCCCAACACACTTACTGCATCACTATCAGCCTGACACTCGCACACTTTCCGCATCACTATCAGCCTGACCCCTCACAATTTCACCGTGTCTATCAGTCTGACTCCTCACATTTCCTGCATCCCTATCACCCTGTCAGTTAACACTTACTGGCCAGTTTTAGCCTGACGCCCTGAACATACTGCATCAATATCAGCCTGAACACTCACACTTACTCTGTCACCATCACGCTGACCCCCTCACACTCACTGCGTCACTATCACCTTGTCTCCTCTCACTTCCTGCATTAGGATCACTCTGACTCACCGACACTTACTTCATCAGTATCAGCCTGACCCCTCACACATACTGTGACATTATCAGCCTGACCCCACCACACTTGCTGCGTCTCTATCAGCCTGACCCGGTCAAACTTAATGCTTCACTATCAGACTGACCCCTCACACTTACCGCATCACTAACAGCCTGACACCTCACACTTACTGCGTCACTATTCCCCTAACATCTCACTTTTATTGGCCACTATCAGCCTGACACCCTCAACTTACTGTGTCACTACCAGCCTGAACGCACACACTTCCTCCCTCACTATCACCCTGACTGTCTCACACTCACTGCGTCAGTCTCTGCCCGACACCATCACACTTACTACGTCACTATCACCCTGTCCCCTCCCACTTTATGCGTCAGGATGAGCCTGACACAGTAACACTTACTGCATCACTATCAGCCTGATCTCCTTCCAATTACTGCGTCACTATCAGCCTGACCACTCACTCTTACTGCGTCACTGTCACAGTGACCCCTCACATGAAGTGCTTCACTATCACCCTGACCACCTCACACTTACTGCGTCACTATTGATCTGATCCCTCAGACTTACTGCAGCACTATCACTCTGACCCCCTGTGCTGCGTTACTATCGGCCTGATCCACTCACACAGTCTGCATCACTACCACGCTGACACCTCACCCTCATTGTGTCACTATCATCCTCACTCCATCACACTTATTGAGTCACTGTCAGCCTGATCCCCTGTAATGGAAAATTATCATTTTTGGTGAAATCTGTGAAAGCATGGTTGAAACAAAGAAGTATGGACCTAACTTCGCAAAAAGACAGAAAAAATGTAAAGTTCAACCTAATTTTCAGCTGATTCTCAAGGCCAATAATCTATTATATCAGCAGTCAATGAATTAGAAAAAGCAACTCCATGTGTGGAAAGGAACTCGACTGATCCAGGTTCCTGGCTTGAGGTGTGATGAGGCAAGATGATATATAGTATAAAGGGAATATGTGAAAACCGTCAGGCGTCCATTTTATGAGGCGTCTTGCAAATGTGTCGGGTCCATTCTGCAAATTTCAAAAATAAACTTTTTCTTTCCTCTTGGTAGCATTTGCGTCGTGTCGATTGAAATTCCACGTCAGTAAACTCGGGAGCTCGCCTGGGACCCTGCAACTGGGTAAGATTTTGAAGATTCCCAGGAGGTGTATGCGCCACTGCCTTGAAGGTCTTTCACTTTGTTTCGAGTGCTGAATTGGCCCCTTTGAGTGAGAGTACTGGGGATAAGTGGATCGCCCCAGAGTCGCGTTCCGAATCGAATAGGGTCAGGGTAAGAGTTGTGGCTAAATCCGACATAGAGACTCGTTTGAAGAGAATAGACGAACCAGGAAGAGGGACCAGTGAACTCACGTGCGGTATTCGAGTAAAACTCAACTCTAGAGAGTTTAAGAGACAGCAAGATTAACGGTGGTTTGAGACTTGGAGCCACCATGGGCAGCGTTGGAGTCACCAAAGCTGTACCGGTTACGTGGGTTCTTGGTTTATGAAAACCAAGGCAATGAGGCGGTCGCGCCCAATGAGAGGGGACCTCCGGAGGTAAAAGCAAGTTATATTGGCAAAGAGAAGATTATGGTATCGTGTGAGAGAGAGAGCGAGAGAGAGAGATAGACAGATAGACAGACGGAGAGACAGACAGAGAGAGATGAACACTTTTCCAATATCCATGAAAATCGGCTCCAGCAAGCGCAAACAAAAAGAGGGTCGACAGACAACTCGGAATGGTCAAGAAAAAATAGAATGTATGCTGAATAATTATGGCCCAGTTTCTGAAAAACAGTTAAAAATGTAAATCAAGGAATGTGTTTTTCTGGAGGAAGGAAGTTTTAGTAATATTCAGTTGCAAATGCTGAGGTCACCATTGGAGGAGAGAAAGAAGGAGAAACGGAAGGGTAAAATAGAACCTGTGAATTGGAGTGCTTATCACATGTTGAAAGCTTAGCCTGATTTCAGGGAAAGAAAATCTCGAAATAAAGATAGATCAAGTACACGTACAAACACCAGTGCACAAGCACAGACACACGGAAAACAACCTAATGAAGCTGGACAGTGTCTTAAGACTGGATCAGATCCTGACCTTAATGGGTGCCCTCGAAGAGCTACAGCACCCCTACGAGATCCACTTCACGAAGATTCCAAGTCAACGGTCGCTGCCTCAGGGTCTGCTGAATCACCAATAGCGTATCGTACCCACAATCAATTGAAGCAAGAATCCCTAAAGAAGTCGAGACAATGTCCCAGTACCTTTAGAGCCTCACGAAAGTCTATAACGTCTATTGTGGACTGATACCACCCAAGGACATAACGACGGCAGAGATCACATCGTATGAGACACACCTGAGGAGCAGCTTCATCAATGGAATGAAGTACAAAACAACAAAATAGGTAATGATATACGTGTATTACCTGGGACACGGGAAAGTTGAATTTGATAGAACAATACGTGATACATGCTGAAAAACTACTGGCTCAAGAGAACCATAACCGTGAATTAAAGATAGAACAGCAATCACATGAACCTCAGCTTATTATGATGCAAATGGTCGTTCAGCCATTGGAAGGAGGAACTGCGGGAAAAGAGAGAGGCACATGTGGAGTTCGCAAAAGAGGAAAGGATTGCGAAAGTGCGCTTGCAGAGATAGATCTAGCTGGTGCTTTGTTTGCGGAGCAATGGACCACTGGTCAAGACAGTGCCCGCACAGACAGCCTCAATCGCTCCTGGAGGCTGGACAGCATGGTGACTGACAGGGGACGACTGAGGTTGTGGTGGGCAGGCCACAAGGTACAGGTTAACCTCTTTCCTTTATACTTGGCAACGAAGAATCCCTAATGCTATCACTTCTACTAACATAACGGGCACTGAGATGTATCCCAACTCTATATTGAACATTGAGATTGCGAAGTGTGGACAATATGTTCAATATAACAATGATGCGTATATGTCGATGCCTACCTCTATGTTATATGTGGAAGGTACACCAGTTACCTTTTTGGTAGATACATTGCCAGCATATTGACTCCTCAAATCAAGACAGTTCAGAGAGTAGACACCAATAAAGATGAGTAGAATGTTCCTGAACTCAACGGAGGCATCAGGCGTCGTGATATGAGAGAGTTTTACCGCACCCATATTGTGTGAAATAAGAAATGTGTATCCATTCTAATTCTCAATTTTGTTCGCGGAATTCTGTCCTTTACATTTGATGGCTCGGGATCTCATAGTGAGACTGGGGTTGTATTTGCTCAGTACTCCGACGGGCTTGCAGGTAATTCAAAGGGAGAATTCACAAGTGTAAACTGTAAAATACAACCCACCACCCCTGGTGTATGTCTATGTGCGGCGAGTAAGCCAGAGAGCAATGAGTTCAGTGAGCAATTCACTCGGCCTGGAAGCAAGAAACCATGTTAACCCTATTAACACCGATTTGTTTTTGGGGGAATATGCTGCACTGCACAGCACACATACACCACGATAGCCCTGAGGAACCATAAAAGAAGTATTGGTTCAGGAGATTGGTTAAACCAGGTCAGTTGTTATTGTGCAAATTTTATTGAAGAGATGACCGATGTGCAGTCAGTGTGAACTTATGTAAAGTACCTGCGACGGCAAGTAAGCTCTATATTTTTGATGTGGAAGGCTATGCTCCTCGCACGTCACTAGCGAAGATGTCCAGTGACTGGTGGCAAGATTTGGGGCCATGGGTACTAAAGGCATAAAGAACGAAATTTTGGGTGTTCTGCGACGATGTGGGTATGTGGTTCAATGCAGATGTGCGGACATATAGGAAGAAATTAATTTGTCTAACTCAGGCAATCGAACAGTCGAGGTAACCCCCTCTAGCCCTGAAGAGCCTAGAAGGCTGGCCTGGCGTTTCCCTAAGATAAACTTCTCAGCCCCAAGATTAATAACGCTCCCTACTGAATTATGGGTAAAAGGCAAACATGATGTGGGTCATATACGAGGTTGTGAACCAATACGAGTGACCACGAAGTCGGAGTGTCGTCTTTGCAGAGCACAATACCCGTTAAAACCAGAGGCCATGGATGTAGTTACTCCAGTCTTTCAATCCTTCCCAAAGGCTAGAGAGATAATCCCCTCTGCAAACTCACCGGTGAGAACTCCCATTTTTCTGATCAAAAAGGCAAAAATTCCAAGTGAACCGGAGGAATGGAGGTTTGTTCAAGACCTGCAGGCAGTCAATAACAGTGTTGTCCCGCGCACATCAAATGTTCCCAAACCCTATATTGTATTAGCTCAATTTCCACCGGACAGTAAATGGTTCTCTGCTGTGGATTAATCAAATACATTCTTTAGTGTAATGGTGCATCCAGATCGTCAATTCTGGTTCGCTTTTTCATTCAAAGGGAAATCTTACGAGTTCACACGACTTTGTCAATGTTACTGTGAGTCACCCACCATATATAATGAGGCTCTATGCAGGAGTCTGGAGACTCTTGTTTTCACCCCTGGGTCTGCGCTTCAGCAATCTGTCGACGATTGCTTAATAGTAGCACTGAGAGAGGAACAATGTGAGAAGGATTCCCTTGCATTGCACGAGGGAAGGGCACAAAGCCAGTCTCGCAAAGCTTCGATTTATGCAACAACAGGTGAAGTTCTTCGGTCACTTAATATCTGAACAAGGGAAGACCAAAGGAAGGTCAAGACAGAGTGCAAGTAATTCAGCAAATTCCAAGGACTTACATGAGGAAACAATTGTTATCCTTTTTGGGCATACGCTCGTACTAAAGAACGTTTATCCCACATTACACAAATCTTGAAGCGCCCTGAAGTGACATGGCCCATGGAAAAGGGTAGCAGAACCAAGGTCCGTTGCAATGGATCCCAGCGGCCGAGTTGAATTGAAAAAGACGTTTCAAAGTACACCTACACTGGGGATTCCGAATCCAAACAAGCATTGTTTGTGGGCGGCACGGTGGCACAGTGGTTAGCACTGCTGCCTCGCAGCGCTAGAGACCCGGGTTCAATTCCCGCCTCAGGCGACTGACTGTGTGGAGTTTGCACGTTCTCCCCGTGTCTGCGTGGGTTTCCTCCGGGTGCTCCGGTTTCCTCCCACAGTCCAAAGATGTGCAGGTCAGGTGAATTGGTCATGCTAAATTGCCCATAGTGTTAGGTAAGGGGTAGATGTAAATGTAGGGGTAGGGGTATGGGTGGGTTACGCTTCGGCGGGGCGGTGTGGACTTGTTGGCCCGAAGGGCCTGTTTCCACACTGTAAGTAATCTAATCTAATCTAATCTAATCTAATCTAATCTAATCATTCTGTCAAATGGTAGATGAAAAACATGGCTGCATGACATCTGTGTTGTTGCAGGATCATGGGGGAAAATTCCGGCTGGCAGCTTATCTTTCGGCTAAGCTTGACCTCGTAGCGGCAGGATTGCGTAAATGCCTGTGAGCTGTGGTTGCGATATAATCGGCTATGGCGACTTAACCAAACTGATCGCACATGCAGTATCATTACTGCTTTCCGAGCAAAAGACAGCACATACGTCGGCAGCACGTTGACTCAGATACAATACTGTGTTCTTGGAGAAACCTAACATTGCAGTAAAACGATGTAACATCCTTAATACGGCTAGTCCTCTCACTAGAGAAGGAGACGGAGACCCACATGATTGTATCCCTGTAATTAATGAAATGTGCTGCCTAGACAAAACTTGCAGAATTCACCACTTCAGAATCCAAATATGGCGTTTTTTTTGTGTGGATGGGTCAGCATTGAGGAGCAAGGAGATAGGCCAGAATTGTATTGGGAATGCTGTAGTAACTACCCATGAGGTATTCAAAGTGGGATCGCTCCCTTCTCAACTGTCAGCGCAAGCAGTGGAGCTGATTGCATTGACTGAGGCATGTAAATTGGCCAAGGGAAAGACAGCGAATATTTAACTGATAGCAGATACGCATTCGGAGTTGCACATGATGTTGGAACCCTGTGGAAATACAGGGACTTCTTGACCTTCACCCGAAAGCCCATCACACACCGTGATCAGATTTATGACATTTTGGAAGCGGTCCTATTGCCTAAATCAATCGCTGTGTTTACGTATGATGCCCACACGAAAAATAACGATTCTGTTTCTCAAGGAAATGCAAGGGCAGACTCAGCGGCAAGGACGGCAGCCCAGCATCTGGTAAATGATCAGTTTGAATTGGGAATGACAAAAATCCTTACCCCAACAGCAGACGGACGGGAGTCAGAGTCGAAGTCCAGGCTTGAATTAGATTAGATTACTTACAGTGTGGAAACAGGCCCTTCGGCCCAACAAGTCCATACTGCCCCGCCGAAGCACAACCCACCCACACCCCTACATCTACCCCTTACCTAACACTACGGGCAATTTAGCATGGCCAATTCACCTGACCGGCACATCTTTGGACTGTGGGAGGAAACCAGAGCACCCGGAGGAAACCTAGGCAGACACGGGGAGAATGTGCAAACTCCACACGGAGAGTCGCCCGGGAATTGAACCCGGGTCTCTGGCACTGTGAGGCAGCAGTGCTAACCACTGTGCCCCCGTGCCGCCCACAAAGAAACGTTTGAGTGGGAAAAAAGCAGAGTGCAGTTTGAGGTAAGGGGTATGGTGTGGCCCCAGTGTTAAACCTTTTCTATCACGATCATTATTTCCATTCTATGCCAAACTGACACACGGTAAGGAACATGTGTCAAAAGAGGGGAGATGTGACAGCATTTCAGCACAGTGGTACACTGAGGGATTTAATCATTACTTCCAGAAATATTGTGAACGATGTGTTATCTGTGCCACAATAATGTGGGGAAGGGAATACAGATGTGTCATGTAGCACTTCCGAAACCCCAAAAACAATTTGAACATTTACAACTGGATTTTATCGAACTAACACCCTGCGAAGGAAAAAGGTATTGTCTGGCAATAGGTGATATGTTTTCCAAATGGGTGCAAGCGTTCCCCACGGCAAAACAGAATGTCAGTGCCATAACCAAAGCTTTCCTAACGGAAATAATTCCGAGATGGAGCATCCCTGAGAGGCTTAGTCGTCCCAAGGATTGTGAAGGTTTGTAGCTCAGGTTGAGGTTTAGGGTGTAGGTTTGCTCGCTGAGCTGTAGGTTTGATATCCAGACATTTCATTAACTGGCTAGGTAACATCATCAGTGGCGACCTCCAAGTGAAGTGAAGTGAAGATGTTGTCTCCTGCTTTCTATTTATATGTTTGTTATGGATGGGGTTCCTGGGGTTTGGGGTGATATCATTTCCTATTCATTTTCTGAGGGGTTGACAGATGGTAAATCGATCTATGTGTTTGTTTATGGCGTTGTGATTGGAGTGCGAGGCCTCTCGGAATTCTCTGGTGTGTCCGCATATACAGCAAACCGACAAACACTGACCAAATACTTAACTACACCAGCAACCATCCCGACACGCAAAAAGGAAGCTGTATCAGAACACTATTCCAACGAACCACCACACATTTCAGCACAGACGAACTTCGGAAAACAGAGGAGAACCACCTATAAAACGTATTTAAGAAGAACGGAGACTTAAAAAATACAGTCCACAAATTCCTCAGGAACAAACCACGACAAGTAAACCTAACACAGCCAGAAACCCTATCTACCTTTGCATGCATCAATGAAGTCTCAGAAGTGGAAGCCAGACTATTAAGACCCCTCGGAATCCCACCAACAGTCTAAACAAAACTAACAAATTTAAAAGACCCAGTACAACCCATGAACAAAACCAACGTCGTCTACAAAATTCCATGCAAGGACTGCCACAAATAATACGTAGGACAAACAGGAAGAAAGTTAGCCACCAGGATACAGAACACCAGCTAGCCACAAAAAGACACGACCCTCTCTCCCTCGTAGCCCTTCACACGGATGAAATTTAAACACCATTTCGACTGGGACAACACATCTATCCTGGGACAGGCTAAGCAAAGACATGCCAGAGAATTGCTTGAGGCCTAGCACTCCAACCACACCGCCATAAAAAAAGACATATATCGAGATAGCATCTATCAACCCCGCAGAAAACGAACAGGAAATGGCATCACCACAAACCTCAGGAACCCCATCCTGGACAAACATATAACTAGAAAGCAGGAGACAACAGCTTCTCTTCACTTGGCGTTCCTCACTGATGATGTTACCTAGAACATAGAACATAGAAAAATACAGCGCAGTACAGGCCCTTTGGCCCTCGATGTTGCGCCGATCCAAGCCCACTTACCCTACACTAGCCCACTAACCTCCATGTGCCAGGTAATGAAACGTCTAGATATCAAACCTACAGCTCAGCGAGCAAACCTACACTCTAGGCTTAGTAGTGACAGTGGGACACCATTTGTCCATAATGCCCTACAGCAGATTAGTGAGTATTTGGGAATAAACATGGGATACCACTGTGCCTACCACCAAACGAGCGGTAGGGCATCGGAAAGAGAAAATTCTACCTTAAAAAATATATTGAGAAAATGCTGTGAGGAACTAGGGATGACATGGACAAAGGCACTTCCAATTGTGCTAATGTGTATGAGATCTAGGAGGAGAGGGAGAGCTAGGAGGAGAGGAGAGGGAGAGGGAGAGGGAGAGCCCGTTTGAAATTTTGTTTGGTAGGCGGCCAAACACAGGAATTGTCCCGGGACCTAAGGGAAGCCAGATAACAGGCCACTGTGAGGATGAGATGTTGTGTTACTGCATGAAACTCTCTACACTTCTGTCCCAAATACAGAATCAAGTGAAGACAGCACTACCCCAATCAGCAGAAGGGAAGACGTACGATCCATAACCTGGAGCCTGAATGGTGGCGAAAGACTTCAGGAGGGAAAACAGGAAGGCGATGAGGTGGCTGGGACCGTTTCAAGTACGTCTTACAGCACAGATAGCGGTTAAGGTCGCCGGAACAGCCACGTGGATACACGACAGCCATGACAAACCTGCAGCTGGGACTGAGGAGACATCGCACAACACAAAAGCCAATTTAGAGAAAGTATTTATTAGAAGACTTAAGCAAATGTGGGCCTGCCCCAGTTCACACTGTTGGCAAGAGCCCTGGTAGGACTATTCATAAGGGCAGAGGCGTCTGGGATGCAGCAGCTGACGGTAATCTTAACTGAAAGGACGAAGTGGATGTTTACATGCGACCCATAGCCGATCAGTAACAAGGACGACTATAAATTGGATAATTAAGGTTTATGCAGGGATCTATGCCGCGCCGGTGACTGGCATTTAGTAGTAGCCACCACAGCAAAAAGGGGCACCTGACATTGGAAATAGATATTCTATGATCAAAGTAAGCCTCAGAAGAGCAATGAGGGAGTCTCGTGGTGTGGAATATATAGATCCTTCTCCGACATCTGTAGACAGGTGAATATAGTGGTGCAATCGCCCCACCCCCACCCTCCGAGATGCAGTGCAGAATGTATTACAGACGATAGGAGCAGTGGGGCATGGCAACCAATCAAACCAGATCATGGACCTAACCCCAAGCCGGGTAAAGGTCATTAATGACACACCCGAACTCGAAGGGAGACGGCCGTGGCGAGAGAGCGAATTTAAAGCAGGAGGGGAATTTGCCTGCTGGATATAAATGGCGTAAATGCGACGCCAGTAGGTTGGGAGCTGCAAAGGGCCATTGCTAGATGTGAAGGGAACAGAGCATGTGCTTTGATCATAAGACAAAACGAGAGATTAGACGTTGGCTACACTTGTTGGATATGTTTGCACACAGTCCAAAGGTAGAATGCCCAGCAAATTACTGAGAGCCTGGCGAGAAATGCCAGCTGTCTGCTTCCACGGGAGGCGACTAGCCTGACCATGATAGTGGGGGGCAATTTGGGCAAATCTTGTGTCACCACCCGAACTCCAGGCTAACTACAGCCCCAAGCCTGACACGCTACCGTCCACAGCATTCCAGATAGTGGATTGCAGGGGAGAAACGTGTATTTGCACCAATCGGGGGAGACACGTTTTGGGTATCTCCCAGTGTACCTTGATGCTGTACTTGAACAATGACTCTTGTACAGCAACATACACAAATGATACGAACATAAACATTGCTTGTTCCTTTATCAATGGTCAGACCATGAGCGGCATGGTGGCACAGTGGTTAGCATTGCTGCCTCACAGTGCCAGAGACCCCGGTTTAATTCCCGCCTCAAGCGACTGACAGTGTGCAGCTTGCACAGTCTCCCTGTGTCTGCGTGAGTTTCCTCCCACAGTCACCAAGAGGTGCAGGTAGGGTGAATGGGCCATGCTAAATTGCCCGCAGTGTTAGGTGTTAGGTAAATGTATGGGTGGGTTGCACTTCGGCTGGTGTGTGTGGACTTGTTGGGTGGAAAAGCCTGTTTCCACACTGTAAGTAATCTAATCTAATCAGGATGGCAGGTATAATATGGGCAGGTGGCGAGAAAGTGTACCACCACTCCCCCGGGGAGAAAGGGGTGCTGCTACACTGCGATACTGTCCACCAACACAACAGTGTTCGCCCTAAAAGGTAGCAATGACCGAACTCGAAGGGGCATCCCTCTGCATTGGAATGGGTACACACTTGCAGAACATCCTCGCATATGGTGTATTCGCAAATGAGATGGAGGAAGGCCTAGCACTCATTAACACTGAGTTAATGGCGGTTAGGAAGCAGTGACACAAAATCGATTAGTACTAGACATCCTGACGGCCGAGAGAGGGGTCGTCTGCAAAACGATAGGTACCTCATTCTGTATTAATGTTCCTGATGAGTCCCAAAATAGTACTGGTTTAATAAATGGTATGAAGGCAGCTAACTGACCGCCTCCACGAGCAGATGACTCCTCCTCCCGATGTCTCACGTCCCTTTTGGAGGATGGGGGAAATGGACCCATATCGTTCTACTAGTTGTAGGGCTGGTCTTACTCATACTGCTTTGAATAAGACCCTAGCTGTGTACCTGCCTACACCACTTGCTTATGAATGCAGTCGGATACGAAATGTTAAACTATCAGTGGCCCCAAAGAAGGAAGATCCGATTGCTTGTCCACACCCTACTGCGATATTGACGAATGTGACGTGTGAAGATGGGCTGTGTATCGGGCAAACCAGGGAAATGGAAATACCACCACAAAGCTTTGTTAGAGTTAGGTGGTGTCTGAGGAAATGCCTGGTCTTTATAAATTATTTTTGATATATGGCTATCTGGCTTTTTATTTGGTTTTTGTCCTTGTTGTAAAATGACAAAAGTTTGGAAAATGTAATGGAAAATTAACAAAATTAACATTTACTGTGAAATCTGTCAGAGAATGTTTTGCGAAATTTAATACTTCGCTGAAATATGCAAACACTTTGCTGAATTCTGCGTCGAGGAGTAAGCTTGTCTTTGTGGAACTTTGCAAACATTTCACCTGGCCTTGTGAACAGCCGAGTTCAGAAAAAAGCTTCGGAAAACATAAAGACAATTATGTCCAAGGCATGGGAATGAGAAAATATGCGCTCGAATGTTTCCCAACACTTGTCTTTAAGCATGTGATAAGAATAGTATAACACAAATATGTGAATTTTGTTCACAGCCCTTACATAAGGCACTTTTGGCAAGTATATTGGCCGCTCTGTATGCACAGGTTGAAATATAAAGGCTTTCTTTTGCTCTTGCTAGCAGTTGATTCGAGTCGATTAAATTTCCACGACAGGTGTCAGGGTGTCAGGCAGTGGGAGAATTGTTGGGTATCAGTAAATGTGAGAATTGTTGCACAGTGCCATTACACTGGAAAATTAGTACAAATTGCCATTCATTAAAGAATTTTATCAGAACACCTCTAAGTGGAAGAATAGGGGCAGGGAATCATTGAGAAGGAACAATTTTGCAAGCAGCAGTAAAGTTGAGATTCGAGTCCGCCCACCAAGAAATGAAAAAAAAACTTTGGAGCAGGGAAGCCAATGCGTGGAGGAAGTGTATAGGGAAACAACGCAATGGGACAATTGACGCAGGGCATCAACAATGGGAAAGTTGGTGCCGATGTCACGAAAGTTGAGAATTGGTGGAAGACGTGGGAGAACTGGTGCTGATAAATATTATATGTGTTGGAGGTGCAGTTGCTGATGAAAAGAAGATTCGTGCAGGATTCGAAAATGGGAGAATCGTGCACGGAAGTGAAGCTGTATTTGGGACAATTGTTGCACGAACCACAAAATGGAAAAATTGTGCAGTGGAGCTTTAACAGCGAATTGTGGTATGGCACCACTATCTCAGAGAGTCAGAGTCGCGTTCCCCACACTGGGAGAAGTTGGTTTGGGTATCAATGAACATGAGAATTGTTTCAGGGCAATATTGAATTCGAGAATTGGTGTGGGGTGCTTAAAGCATGCAGAGTTGGAACAGAGCATAGTTAAATGGGAGAACACAGGCTCCCTCCTGGCTCTCCTCAGACCATTTTTGAGCACCTTCCTCTCCTGCCTGTAATCCTCTAGGGCTGAGCAAAACCCTTGCTTCCTCCACCTCACATAAGTTGCCTTCTTTCTTTTGACGAGAAGCTCTTCCGCTCTCGTCATCCAAGGTTTCTTTATCTTACCCTTTCTTGCCTGACTCAAAGGAACACATTTATGCATCACTCGCAACAACTGTTCCTTAAACCGTCTCCACATATCTATAGTGGCCTTTCCATGGAACAATTGCTCCCAGTCCATGCTTCTCAACACAGTATGATAGTATCATAGTTTCCTTTTCCCCAACCAAAATCCTTCCATTGTGCCTGCTTCTCTCCTTCTCCAATCTATGTAGAAGATGAGGCAGCTGTGGTCACTATCACCAAAATGCTCTCCCACCTCAAGATTAGACACCTGCCCCAGCTCATTACCGAGCACCAAATCCAAAAAGGTCTCTCCTCTCGTCGGCCTGTCAAAGTACTGAGTTAGGAAACCCTCTTGAACACACCTTACAAAAACAGCTCCTTCCAAATCATCTGCTGGAAGGAGGTTCCAATCAATATTGGGAAAGTTAGTCACCCATTACAATTACCCTATTCCATTCACACTTTTCCAAAATCTGCCGACCTTTGCTTTCTTCAATCTCCCTGCTTCTATTGGGGGGCCTGTATTTAATCCCTAGTGAGGTGATTGCTGCCTTACTGTTCCTAATTTCCACCCATACTGACTCAGTAGGCAGACCTTCCTCGATAATGTTAACTTCTGTAGCTGTGATACCCTCTCTGATTAGCGTTCCTACACCCCTTCCTCTTTTTACCTCCTCGCTATTCTTTTTAAATGGTCTATACCCTGGAACAGCCAACAACCATTCCTGCCCCTGAGAAATCCGTGTCTCTGTTATAGCCACAACATCATAGCTCTAAGCTCATCACTTTTATGTACATTTCCCCAGTATTACCGAGCACAGTGAATCCGTTTTGGGGGAGGTGCCAGGGATGGGGAATTGTGTCTCAGTGGTTAGCACTGCAGTCTCACAGTACCAGGGACCTGGTTTGGGGGGGGATAGGGAGGGGACATTGTGGTGTCTTAGTGGTTAACAGAGCTGTCTCAAAGTACCAGGGAATCGGTTTGGGCGGAGGGGAGGGGGCATGGTGTCCCAGTGGTGAGCACGGCTGTCTCACAGTACCAGGAACCCGGTTGGAGTGGAGGGGAGGGGGGCATGGTGTCTCAGTGGTGAGCACGGCTGTCTAACAGTACAGGGACCTGGTTTTGGAGGGGGTGGCCTGGTGTCTCAGTGGTTGGCACGGCTGTGCCACAGTACCAGTGACCCGGTTTGGGGGGAGGGTGAAGGGGGCTAGATGTCTCAGTGCTTAGCACGGCTGTCTCACAGTACTAGGGATCTGGTTTGGGGGGGAGGGGGAGGGGGTGCATGGTGTCTCAGTGGTTAATACGGCTGTCTCACAGTCCCAGAGACCCGGTTTGGGGGGGGGGGGGAGGGGCATGGTGTCTCATTGGTTAGTACGGCTGTCTCACAGTACCAGGGACCCGATTTCGGGGGATGGGGAGGGGGGCATGTTGTCTCAGTTGTTATCATGGTTGTCTCACAGCACCATGGATCCAGTTTGGGTTGGATGGGGGGGGGGGGCAAGGTGTCTCAGTGGCTAGCACGGCTGTCTCACCGGACCAGCGACCCGGTTTGTGGGAGGGGGAGTGGGGCATGATGTCTCAGTGGTTAGCACGGCTGTCTCACAGTACCAGGGACCTGGTTTTGGGGTAGGGGGAGGAGGACATGGTGTCAAAGTGGTTAGCACTGCTGTCTCACAGTACCAGGGACCCTGTTTGGGGGGGAGGCTGAGAGGGACATGATATCTCAGTGGTAAACACTCCTGTCTCACTGTACCTGGGACCCAGTTTGTGGGGAGAGGGAGGGGGCCTGGTGTCTCACTGCCTTTGACATCTTCCAAAACCTTTTTCCAAACACCTTAAAATTATGCTCACCTCGTGACAATCATTCGTGGAAGGAAGTATCTGGCTATTTACTCTGTCTGAAACTCTCACTATCTTGTTCAGCTCTATCAAGTTACCTCTCATCCTTCTTTACTCCAATGAGAAAAGCCATAGCTCCCTCAACCTTCCTTCATAAGACAAGCCTTCTAGTACAGGCAGCATTCTGGTAAATCTCCTCTGCACCCGCTCTAAAGCTTCCATATCCTTTCTTTACTGAGGCGACCAGAACATTTCAAATGTGGTCTCACCAGAGCTTTATCGAACTGCAACACAATCTTGTGGCTCTTCAATTCAGTCCACCTGCTAATGAAAACCAACACATCATACGCCTTCTGAACAACCCTATCAACTTAGGTGGCAACTGAGACACCTACAGACATGGACCACAAGATCCGTTTGTTCCTCCACACTGCTATGAATCCTACATTTGACCCAGTAATCTGCATTCAAATTCGACTTCCAAAATGAATCCCTTCACAAAATAGGAAATTGGGACAGAATTAGGCCATTTAGCCCCTTGGATCTGCTGTGCCATTTGATCACAGTTAAAATGTTTCTCAGCCACATTCTCCTGCCTTCACCAACTGACCATTGATTCCCTTATTCATGAAAAACATACTTATCTCTATCTTAAAGAAAACACCGTGTCTGTGTGCGGGCGTTTGCATGTGTTTGTCTGTAAGTGTCCATATCGGTATGCATGTGTGTTGTGTGTTTAATGTGTTTATGTATATTTGTGTGCATCTCTGTGAAATGATGGCTCTGTGATTTTGGGGGTAAATCCATTGAAATTGAGATAAACCCTCTTTATAACTCCCTTCTTCCACCTCTCCGTCTGTCCCTGTTAAGTTTACAGACATACAATGCCACCCTCTGCTGGTCTCCCCATGCCACTGCACAAGTGTCAGTTTTTTTCTCTCTGTCAGAGGACATCAAATACTGTGAATCTCCCACATTGCACGGCTGTTTGGTTTTGCAAATATCTTTGGATGCACAGAACAGTTTTGTCTGATATCTAGATATATTACCATCACCACTGGGTCAGTTTCAGGACTTTTCAAACATTTCTCACTTACACCTTGTAGGGGTGTATTATAAAATATTTTAATTTAAAGAACATGTAATAAATTCATCGCATCACCTGACAGATGACTTGGTCAGAGTTGCTTGATGCAGTTGCAGTGGAAATATTCTTTAAGGTGTACACTCTGTGTAACGAATAATCTTCAAAAACAAATCACTTTCACATTGCAGAGAGAGCACAGATGTTACTCAGGAGCATTCACCACTCTGAGTGTCCGCAGTACAATTATGATCCTCCCTATACCCAACTATGTGTGTTGTAGTGCATGTGCAGATGGTGCTGTCAGTTTGGATGGTGCTATGATCTACCTCTCTCTCCCCACTTCCTAGACTGAATCCCTTATGGTTTTCTCTCTCCACTGCCATCAATGCAGTAGAGTGTGAAGGCCAGCAGAGACGGACATTGCATCACTTTAAACACCACAGAGGCTGGCAGATCCGCTGTGCACATGGATACGCACAGAGACACGCAGATACACAAAGATATGCATATAAATACACAGGCACACATAGAGATTGGTGCAGTCACACAAATACTAAAGCGCACAGAGAGAAATGCCAATACACTGATGCACATGCACACACAGATAATACAGACATCAGTACAGACACACCACAAACACTGACACATTAACGTTTATACAAACATGCAGAATCTGCCAGTATTTATTTTTCGCGTGGTGACTTCCTCAATATTTCACTCGATCGTGTGGTGTGTGCCAAAATTTCTGTTGATCCCTTGGGATTCCTCTTCATCCTCACTATAACTTCTATATCTTTCCTATAACAAGGCGACCAGAACTGAACACAATGTTCTAAGTGTGCGGTTACGACACAGCAACGAGCCCGTTTGTGAATTAAACCAAACACCCAGAAAAGCTCACCTTGCCTTATAATCTGTTAAAGCACGCATCCTCCTCCTCTAACCAAAAAGAAAGTACCTGTGCCATAGCTTGGAAAGTTAACTAGTTTTTTTTTTTATTCCTTATGTTTTTTTCAACAGTCTCTTTGGGAATTTAGACTAGTGGGAATGGAGGTGAGGGCAGTTGAATGTTCCTCCTGCAGAATGTGAGAGGTAAGGGTCACCACCAGCGTCCCTGCTGACTACATCTGCTGGAAGTGCGTCTGACTGCAGCTCTTGAAAACCGCGTTAGGGAACTGGAGCTGGTTCTGGATGAACTTCGGATCATTCGGGTGGCAGAGGGGGTTATTGAGAGGAGTTACAGGCAGGTAGTCACTCCTAAGGTACAAGAAAAAGGCAAATGGGTTACAATCAGGGGACGGAAAGGGAACTGGCAGGCAGTGCAGGGATCCCCTGTGGATATTCACCTCAACAATAAACCATTTTGGATAATATGGGGGGACTTACCAGGGAAGGCAGTAGGGTAGAGTGATCTGGCACAGCGTCTGTCCCTGCTGCTCAGAAGGGAAAGGGGAGGAAGAGCAGAGCAGTAGTCATTGGGGACTCCATAGTTAGGGGGACAGATAGGAGGGTCTGGGGGGACAAGAGAGCCTCACGGTTGGTGTGTTGCCTCCCAGGTGCCAGAGTTCGAGATGTCACTGATCGTGTTTTTGGGATCCTTAAGGGGGAGAGGGAGCAGCCCCAAGTCTTGGTTCTGCCAACGACATAGACACCAACGACAGAGGTAGGAAGAGAGATGGGGATTAAAGGCAGAAATTCAGGGAGCTAGCATGGAAGCTTAGAGCTAGGACGAACAGAATTGTTGGCTTTGGTTTCTTGCCCGTGCCACGTGCTAGTGAGGCAAGGAACAGGGAGAGAGAGAAGGTGAACACGTGGCTGTAGGAATGGTGCAGGAGGGAGGGTTTGGCATTCTTGGATAATTGGGACTCTTTCTGGGGTAGGTGGGACCTCTACAAGCAGGATGGGCTTCATCTGAAATAGAGAGGTACCGATCTCCTGGGGGGGGGGGGGGGGGGGGGGAGAGTGGAATTCGCTAAGGCTATTGGGGTCGGTATAAACTAATCCAGCAGGGGGGTGGGAACCAAAATTGTAGTTCAAGTATGGAAATGATTGAGAGTAGGCAGGTCTAAAATCAAGTTTCAGGGACGCAAGATGGCACCGGCAAGCAAGAAGTTGGTTTGAAGTGTGTCTACTTCAACGCCAGGAGCATCCGGAATAAGGGGGGTGAATTTGTAGCATGGGTTGGTACCTGGGACTCCAATATTGTGGCCATTTTGGAGACATGGTTAGAGCAGTGACAGGAATAATTGTTGCAGGTTCCAGGATTTAGATGTTTCAGTAAGAACAGAGAAGATGGTAAAAGAGGGGGAGGTGTTACATTTTTTGTCAAGGACAGTATTGCAGTTGCAGAAAGGATGTTTGAGGACTCGTAAACTGAGTTGGTATGGGCTGAAGTTAGAAACAGGAAAGGAGAGGTCACCCCTTTGGGAGTTTTCTATCGGCCTCCGAATACTTCCAGAGATGTAGAGGAAAGGATAGAAAAGATGATTCTGGATAGGAGTGACAGAGACAGGGTGGATGTAATGGGGAACTTCAAATTTTGAAATATTGAACGGGAACACTATAGTACGAGTACTATAGAGGGGTCAGATTTTGTCCAGTGTGTGCAGGAGGTCTTCCTGACACAGTATATAGACAGGCCAACAAAGGGGGAAGCCACATTAGTTTTGATACTGGGTAATGAGGCTGCTCAGGTGTTAGACTTGGAAGTAGGTGAGCACTTTGGTGATAGCAATCACAATTCTGTTACGTTTACTTCAGTGACAGAAAGGGATAGGTGTATACCACTAAGAAAGAGTTACAGATGGGGGAAAGGCAATTACGGTGCCATTAGGCAAGATTTAGGAAGCATATGATGGGGAAGGAAACTGTTGGGGATGGGCACATTAGAAATGTGGAGCTTATTCAATGAAAAGCTAAAATGTGTCCTTGATATGTATGTATCTGTCAGGCAGGGAGGAAGCTGTAGTGTGGGAGCGGTGGTTTACGAATGAATTGGAATCTCTGGTCAAGAGGAAGACGGTGACTTATGTTAGGATGGGATGTGAAGGCTCAGTTAGGGCACTTGAGGGTTACAAGGTAGTCAGGAAAGGCCTAAAGAGAGAGCTTTGGAATAATAGTAGATTCGTCAACTTTAAGCACATTTAAGTCGTCATTGTACAAGCATATGGACGTAAATGGAATAGTGTAAGTTAGATAGGCTTCAGATTGGTATGACAGGTTGGCACATCACCGAGGGCCGAAGGGCCTGTACTTCGCTGTAGTGTTCTATGTTCTATGTTCTCCTATCTCCTCCGACAACCTGGCGCAAGTTGCCTCCACTATCCTGATGATCCCTACCCTCACTAACGCCATCATCTTGTTCCTCACAAAAGTATAGAACATCTTAAGTTTTACCTTAATTCTACTCAGCAAGTCTTTTTCATGCCCACTGCTCGCTCTCCTGAGATTATTCTTCACTTCCTTCCTGACGACCTTGTAACCCTCTAGAGCCTTGTCTGATCCTTGCCTACTTAACCCTAAGTCATTTTCCTCCTTCCTCTTGAGATATCCTACATCCATTGATACAACGGAGATATGGAGCTGCAAATGGATTGGAGATGCACATTCCGTCACTTCCAGCATGGGCTGCAGGTTTCCCCTCGCTGGGCAGTGATCTAACACAGTGTTACTGAACAATGCACTGGGATGGTGTACACAGCTCTACAGGCTGGGAGGGTAACTCCTCTTGGTTTACAGATCCATGCCCTGGGGTGGCATACACTGCTCTACATGCTGGGAGGGTAAATGCTCCTGGTTTACATAACAATTCACTGCTGCTCAATGCATAGCTCCCAGTGCTGGAGAGGCAGTTCATGGACTGGTGTGGTCTGCACAAATTGCTGGGTTGTATTGAGCAGTACACTAGCCTGGTCTGAACACTGCTACATGCTGCACAGATATATCATCTGGATTATGGTGTCTGATTCTGTGATGTGGATTTCAGCTGATTTGTCACCACATTTACTTTATATTCTTATTTTTGTTATTGGACCTGAGATAGTACTACTCATCTGGTTAATCCCATTTGTCTGAGAAGAGCCACGTTTACTGAACTTGTCGAACAAGTAATCATCCAATTATAACATGAATATCCGTCCTTCTGTACCTTAACCTGGCCGTTGGTGGTCATATACCTGGAACACCGGGGAAATCATTATGAAGCTCAGAAACAATGTGCAAAACGTATGGCTTGTGGTCTCCTGTACATCCCGGCTGTGGGTCCCATTTGGATCCCGAGTGTATCGAAAGCTGGCATTGCGAAGTTCAGAAACAATGAAATGGTATGTGTCAGACTGCTGTTCACTTCCCAGTGTGTTCCATGTGGTGCTCCATAAACAGGGGTGTGTCTGCTGGGCTGTTGTTCACTTCCAGGTGTGTTCCATGTGGTAGTCCATAGACAGGGAGGTGAGTGTTGGGCTGTTGTTCACTTCGTGGTGTGTCTCATGTGGTACTCCATGGACAGGGGTGTGTGTTTGACTATTGCTCACTTCCCAGTGTGTCACATGTCATACTCCATAGACAGGGAGGTGTGTGCTGGGCTGTTGTTCATTGCATGGTGTGCCCTATGTGGTGATCCATGGACAGGAGGTATGTGTTTCACTATTGCTCACT
This sequence comes from Chiloscyllium punctatum, assembly GCF_047496795.1. Taxonomy (NCBI): domain Eukaryota; kingdom Metazoa; phylum Chordata; class Chondrichthyes; order Orectolobiformes; family Hemiscylliidae; genus Chiloscyllium; species Chiloscyllium punctatum. Next base: position 58,871,068 of record NC_092768.1, read on the forward strand.
TCCCGGTGTATCTCATGTACTGCTCCACGGGGCGGGCGGGGGATGTGTTTGGCTGCTGATCACTTCCCAGTGTGCCCCATGTGGTGATCCATGGACGGGGGGTGGGTGTGTGATTGGTTGGTTTTCACTTCCCGGTGTGCCCCATGTGGTGATCCGTGACAGGGAGGTTGTGTGTGTTGGGATATTGTTCACTTCCCGGTGTGTCCCATGAGGTGCTCCATGGACAGGTGTGTGTGTGTGTGCTGGGCTATTGTTCACTTCCCGGTGTGTCCCATGTGGTGATCTATGGACAGGTGTGTGTGTGTGTGTGTGTGTGTGCTGGGCTAGTGTTCACTTCCTGGCGTGTCCCATGTGGTGATCCATGGACAGGGGTGTGTGTGTGTTGGGATATTGTTCACTTCCCGGTGTGTCCCATGAGGTGCTCCATGGACAGGTGTGTGTGTGTGTGCTGGGCTATTGTTCACTTCCCGGTGTGTCCCATGTGGTGATCTATGGACAGGTGTGTGTGTGTGTGTGTGCTGGGCTAGTGTTCACTTCCTGGCGTGTCCCATGTGGTGATCTATGGAGAGTGATGTGTGTGTGCTGGGCTAGTGTTCACTTCCTGGTGTGTCCCATATGGTGATCCATGGACAGGGGTGTGTGTGTGTTGGGCTATTGTTCACTTCCCGGTGTGTCCCATATGGTGATGCATGGACAGTGGTGTGTGTGTGTGCTGGGCTGCTGTTCACTTCCCGGTGTGCCCCATATGGTGATGCATGGACAGTGGTGTGTGTGTGCTGGGCTGCTGTTCACTTCCGGGTGTGCCCCATGTGGTGATCCATGGACAGGGATGTCTGTGCTGTGTTATTGTTCACTTCCCGGTCTGCCCCATGTGGTGATCATGGACAGTGGTGTGTGTGTGCTGGGCTGCTGTTCACTTCCCGTTGTGCCCCATGTGGTGATCATGGACAGGGATGTGTGTGTGCTGGGCTGTTGTTCACTTCCCGTTGTGCCCCATGTGGTGATCATGGACAGTGGTGTGTGTGTGCTGGGCTGCTGTTCACTTCCCGTTGTGCCCCATGTGGTGATCATGGACAGTGGTGTGTGTGTGCTGGGCTGCTGTTCACTTCCCGTTGTGCCCCATGTGGTGATCATGGACAGTGGTGTGTGTGTGCTGGGCTGCTGTTCACTTCCCGTTGTGCCCCATGTGGTGATCCATGGACAGGGATGTCTGTGCTGTGTTATTGTTCACTTCCCGGTCTGCCCCATGTGGTGATCCATGGACAGGGGTGTCTGTGCTGTATTATTGTTCACTTCCCGGTCTGCTCCATGTGGTGATCCATGGACAGGGTTGTCTGTGCTGTGTTATTGTTCACTTCCCGGTCTGCTCCATGTGGTGATCCATGGACAGGGGTGTCTGTGCTGTGTTATTGTTCACTTCCCGGTGTGTCCCATGTGGTGAGCCATGGACAGGGGTGTGTGTGTCCTGGACTATTGTTCACTTCCCGGTGTGCCCCATGTGGTGATCCATGGACAGACAGGTGTGTGTGCTGGGCTACTGTTCACTTCCCAGTGTGCCCCATGTGGCGATCCATGGACAGTGGTGTATGTGTGCTGGGCTGTTATTCACTTCCCAGTGTGCCCCATGTGGTGATCCATGGACAGGTGTGTGTGTGTCCTGGGCTATTGTTCCCTTCCCAGTGTGCCCCGTGTGGTGATCCATGGTCAGGTTTTCCGGCAGCTTTAGACACGCTTTGAACCTTGGACTGTGTGTGTTCACTGAACACCTGCGCTTGTCCCTCTCAGATGATTGTGTCGTCAGTAACACGAGGAAATCTCTCGAGTATAATTGTAAAAGAGCAGGCATATAACTTGTAGCTGAGGGGCTTCCGACTGATTCGTGTTAATGAAAAGTTAGTGGATGGTTTGCCAGAGGTTGTACTCAGACATTCAGGGAGACCTGAGGATTTGGTGACCCAACTCTGGATGGACCATAGGGACTGTAGTTACAACACCTGCATCTGTAAGGTGAACAATAAGTGGAGCAGAGCCTGCACAGAGAGGAAGATCTGAAACCAGGGAGTGAGTGTCCTTGGGGAAAGCGATCTGGTGTATCCACACCGGGTTTTCCAGGAACAGCTTCCCAAGTTACATTTAACTCAGGAGCAGAGTGTGTGCGGACACTGATTGAACAAGGAGCTGGTCACAGAGCGGTGTCACCTCCTTCAACACGATCTGCAGCTTCACACCAGGGGTAGGATGGTGCTGCCAATGGCTATTAGGATCACTGATTCACTCAGCTTCTATGATCCCGAACATTCCAGGCAGGAGTGGGTGACAGATCCATCATCTCCCAGTATGCCGACGTCAAAATCACCATTTGGAGACGGAGGATATATATGGTGGTTGAGAGCAGTGGGGTCCCTGGGAACATCAGGAAGATGGAGAAACACTTCCTGTGTCTGATCGGGTCAGAATGAACCTTCCAGTACACACTGCATCACTAGGTCCTGTAGTATTTTTTTCGTATCAGTAACATACTACCTACTATTCTTCCTAAAGAAAATGACAGATTATATATTATCTTTAATCCCTTTTGCTAAACTTTTATCCATTGACTTCACCTGTCCATATCCAATTACAGACTCTCCACCTTCCCTTGATAATTTAGTTTCCTGTTTATCTTAGTTTAATCGGCATACATAGTTACAGTACATTTGTTCCACTCCTCTTGATCATTGATACAGATTGGAAAGAGCTGTAGACCCAGCCCTGGTCACTGTGTGACTCCACTGGTGACGTTCTGTCAAACTGACTAAGGTTGATTTTTTTCCAGATTGCCTGCTTCCTGTCTGATAACCAGTCCTCCCCCATTTATGTGTAGCACATTCGAAGCCTTGAATAAGAACGAGGAGCATCAGTTCGGCAATCCAGCCCCTCAGGCCTCTTCCAGCATTGAATACAATCATAGCTGATGTCTTTGCGGCTTCAGTTCCAAGTTCCTGTCTGCTCTCCATACTCCCTCACTTACTCAATATCCCAGCACCTACTGCACTCTGGGGCAGTGAATTACACTGATTCCCAACCCTGTGACAGAAGTATGTTCTCCTCACCCCTGCTTCACTTCTCCCCCACCACATCCTAAAACTATGGTTTTAGGATCGTTCGAGATTGTCCTACATGAGGAAATATCCACTTCACATCTACATTCTAAATCACCTTTAACATCGTCCAGACCTCCGACATCTCCTCTCATTTTTCTATACTCCAGGCAGTGTTGGCCTGAACTGCTCAATCTCTCTTCAGAGGACAAACTCCACATCTCAGGAGTAAATCGAGTCGACCACTTCTGAACTGCCTCCATGGCAAATACATCCCTCCTACAGTCAGGACACCAAGACTGCACACAGTACTCAGTTGCGATCTCACACCTCCCTCCCTTTATAATCCATTGTTTTAGAAATAAATGCCAAAGTTGCACTTGCCTTTCTCATTATCTGCTGTACCTACATCGGAGTATTCTGTAGTATGGACGCGGACAGCCAGATCCCTCTGTACCTAATCATTTAGAAGTCTCTCTCCATTTGGATAATAATTTGCCTTTCTGCTACACTGATCCAAACGGATACACTCATACTTTTCGTTGTTCAGTTTCTTCTGTCAAATGTTGCCCCAACCTATCCATATACATTTTCTAACTTCTTACATCTTCATTGCAATTTCTCACCTGAGTTAGTGTCATCTGTTAATTGGTTATAACATGTTCTATCCTCTCAACTACTTAAGACTATAGATTGTAAATAATTGGGGCATGGGGACCAAGACATATAGTTTCCTAAAAGTTTAATTTTGCCAACTGAAAATTACCCCTATTTTTCCATCTCACTGCATTTTGTAGCTTCACTAAGCCTGTACCAAGTTGATAAATTACTTTTACCCATAAACGATCTTATTCTGCAGATTTATCATTTGTGCAGAGCTATTCAATGCCTTCTGGAAGTCCAAATATTTAATCTCTTGGATCCCCATGATCGAAATCATGTTGATTCTGATGGATTGTGGTTTGACTTTGCAAATGTCTTGTCATTAATTCCTGAATAATGGACTTTACCAATATTTCTTAAATTTGAACAGTTTTCTCACTAC